>NC_085050.1:43169080-43375399 GCF_963662255.1 Cinclus cinclus | reverse complement strand
ATCCAGCACTCTACTGAGCATTGGGACCAACACTGTGAGCGGAGGGCTCTCTCTCCATCTCTCTCTCCCCCTGGGACAGCGCTGCCATCACCCCCAGCCCTCCTGCAGCTCTGCGGGACCTGCCCGCCCCCAGCACCGGGAACTGCAGCTCAGGGAAAAGGTGCCTGCAGCCAAAAAACACTGGACTGAGTTACTGTTCTGTTTGTGGCTAATTTCATAGCTGTTGTTGTTCTTGTTTGTCTTGTTAGATATACTAGTAAAGAACTGTTATTCCTACCCCCATATCTTTGCCTGAGAGCTCTCTTAATTCCAAAATCATAATAATCGGAAGAATCACTTTTTTTTCAGTCCAACGGAAAGCAGAAGCTTCCCTTAGCAAACACCTGTGTTTCAAACCTGGACAAGAAGAAAATCTGTACTTCTACAAAGCAAAGCCTGTAACCCAGTGGGTAGAGACTTTGTTGAGGTTTATTAGGTCTGAATCAGGAAAATGAAAGAATTTAGTCCTTATTTCCCTGGGCATCAGTTCTCTGCTTTATAAAGAAATATTTCTCCCTGAAAGTTGCCTTTAAGAAAATACCATCAATAACTGTTGTTTCAAGAGTGCCATTACTGAGCGGCTTGATCATCTCCAGATGTCTGAAGTGGAATGCTGCATTCCTGGATGTAGAATAGGCTTGAAAACATCTTTAGAAAGGTACTGAACTGCTGAGCCTGTGGAAATGGAGGAATATTAACATATGCACAAGTTCGATACTTTTAGGAACATAGGGAGCCCAAAACCATTGGAGCACAGAATTTTGTGCTTTCCAGAGCTAAGCAGCAGTTTGAGCATCAATAATGTGGACTTAGATCCCAGGTTCATCTAAATATATTCACAATGTCACACTTCCATAGCAAGCGAATATATTCTGTATGTATACACAGTCTACACAAAATAGAATATGATGTTAAATTACCTTATTGTTATTTAAAGAGATATAAAATAAGAACTGTGAGCATTAGACAATCAAGTTTTTATGAAGTTGTACATAAGCATTAAAAGAGGCATCTACTCTGTTTGAATACAAAAACCCCAACTGAAACTGGATTTTAATTTTGAATGCCCAGTAGTTCTGCAAAATACAATCACTCTGATCATATACTTTTAAAAAATGAAAGGGCTACACTTTATTAAGAAACAGTCGGCAGTTCAGTTTGTTGGCCAATGGACTGCAAGAGTACAAGATGTAAAATACTCTATGTGCATTTCAAATATTATTTATGTTAGTATTTAATATTTTTCATTTTTATAATGAAAGAAAACCATCTTAAGAAGGTATTGATTTTAAAACATAGCTGCAAATTGTGTCTTAGTGTGTGGCTTGTTATCTGAAGCCTATGGGGTTTTATCACCCTTGGACCTTATTGGTTATGCTCTCTCTTTATCTACTCATGCCTTTGAATGAAGACCAAACAGATTAGAAATGCCTTGTATTGCATCCTGAGAAGTTTATATGTGCCTAGAAAAGCAAATTATTTGAAATTTGTTAATTCTGTTTTAATTACAAAAGATTGTGTTGTTATCTATTTTCCATATCAGTAACACCTGACCCTGCATTTTCTCCAGTGGATGAAAAGCTTAAAGCTTTGGAAAATTCAGAAAAAAATGTCTTTAGTATTCAGTGTCATTGTATAGTGTGTCTCAGCAAGGGAAGAATATGTCATAGCGATAAAGACATCCAGTCTTTAAGTTTACTTCACATAAATCAAAAAGTTTCAATACTATTTATGACAGTGATGGTCATTCCCTAATCCACAATCATGTGTGTGCCCTAGTTCTTCTGTGTAGGAAAAACATACCAAATGTGTTGTGACTGGGTACCTTCATTTGGGGATTTTATCAGTGAAGACTGATAAAATTAGTGGGGAGCAACAGCAATGTTTTCTTGACTATCATTAATGTCTCTGCTAGGCAGTTATAATCCAGGGGTCCTTTTTTCCAATGAATTACGAAATCAGTTAAAAAAAAAAAAAAAAAAAAAAAAAAAAAAAAAAGCCCAGCGCCCACACCTAGCAATTTTGAGGTTAATACTCTTTCATGGGTTAGAGTGAGGGCCAGAACTGACCCTGTAATCGAAGTTCTTTCACAGTCTTAAAGATGGAGTGGCTACTTGTTGCCCACCAACATTCCAGCTACTCAATCCAACTCTTTCCACTATCCACAACCCATTCTGTGTATTTTGCTTTCCTGCCTGCTGAAAGTGAGGAATCAATTTACATTCTGCTAGGGAGATTTTTCCTTTCTTCACTTACTTAGTTCAGGAATCCCACTTTTCCTCAGGATGGATATGCATCCAGGTTTTGAGGCCCTCTTGTTCTTCTCTATAGAGGAGTAATTCACAGACTCCCTTGGCTCTGTAGCAACAGTACCAAGAAGTTTCTTGCAGCCTCTCTTATTAATGGACCTCATGACTCCAAAATATCTCTGCATCTGTGAACACAACTCAGTTCCAGTAGCTGTCTCATTAACTGTGACTGCTGACAGATGGAGCAGGGTTCAAACTTCTACATTTGGTGCTCTGTTTTTCCCCAAAACTGAACAACAACAACAAGCCAAAACAAAACAGAAGGAAAACAAAACAAAAACCCAAAACCATACAAGGCAAGACAGGTGGGGCAATAATTCAGTCTAGTGTGACAGTGGGTCTGTAAAGTCTTGAATTCCCAAACCAGGGTATTTTTTTGTGTTTGTAGCATTGTATTCTAAATACAGGTTGGTGATCAGTGTGCTACTTCTTTTAAAATGAAGGTTTAAATTAATTTATAATGTCTTATTTTAGGGTTTGGATTCCTACAAAGACCTTTAGATGCTACATCTTCCTGGGATAGGTCCGATAACATGATGCTAATCTGGCATTTGATAATTCACACAGGTCCTTCAGACACAGCTGGATACCTTACTAGAAGGACAGGAAAGCATTAAAAGCTGCAGCAACTTTACAGCCCAAGCCCTCAACCATGGCACTGAAACTGAAGTGCTGCTGGTGAAGAAGCAGATGAGTGACAAGCTGAATGAACTGGCCGAGCGGGACTTCCCACTACAGCCCCGTGAAAATGATCAGTTGGACTTCATAGTGGAAACAGAAGGCCTGAAGAAGTCCATTCACAACTTGGGGACTATTTTAACCACCAATGCTGTTGCCTCTGAGACAGTTGCCACTGGTGAGGGACTGAGGCAGACAGTGATCGGACAGCCCATGTCTGTTACCATTACAACCAAGGATAAAGATGGAGAGCTCTGTAAATCTGGGAATGCTTACCTCACTGCTGAACTGAGCACGCCTGATGGAAGTGTAGCAGATGGAGAAATACTTGACAACAAAAATGGCACTTATGAATTTCTGTATACTGTTCAGAAAGAAGGGGACTTCACTTTATCACTGAGACTTTATGATCAGCATATCAAGGGCAGCCCGTTCAAACTTAAAGTGGTCAGGTCAACAGATGTGTCTCCTACCACTGAAGGGGTTAAGAGACGTGTTAAATCACCAGGCAGTGGTCATGTGAAGCAGAAAGCTGTGAAGAGGCCTGCGAGCATGTACAGCACTGGCAAAAGAAAAGAGAATCCCATTGAAGATGATTTGATCTTCAGAATAGGTAAGTGAATTGGTTACCTGTTGACATACTTAAAAGTAGTTCAGGGAAACTGAATGAAAAAGTTTTGTTATTGTAAAGCTAAAGCTGCAAGTTGAGCAACCTGGTATTACCATTAGGCCTCTTGACTTTTGTTAATATATACATTTTGGAAGTACACAATTCAAAAGTAGCTTGCAGCAAATATTTAATTAGGATTTCAGTTGAGAAATGGATACATTTGACTTGGGATATTTTAAAATGCTTTAATAATCATATTACATGTTTTGGTATGGATTAAAGTAATTGCAGATTGCAAGGGACACAGAAGCAGAAATTACTTCTAGTGAGCAGTTTCTGGCTTGACTACAGAATAGTGGTATGGTTTGTTAGGTGTTTTTTTTAAACTACTCTCTCCAACATACCATAAACTCTAGAAGTTTCAAACATTTTCCCAGAACTGCAGAGCCTTTTAATTCTGTTGTGATACAACCATGACCACATGCTTTATTTTTGAGTTCTACTGTCTCCCCTTCTTTGCCACTCAAAACAGGAAGACGTATTTAATTAAAATAAGACTTATGCATGTCTCAGAGCTTTTGATCCATGATATTCCTTGGAGCATTCACATTTGGGATATATGGATCTCTATTTTACAGAAAAAACAGAGCTGAGAGGAATTTTTCTCAGTTTTCAGCCACTCATTTCACAGAATGACCCTACACAAAGATGTTCCTCTGGGCTTATGTATGTGTTGTCTGAAAGATCATAGCTTGTTGCAGCAGACCTCTCCTTAGAGTTAGAAGCAAGCCAAGATGCAGATTCTCATTGAACATCACAAAAAGGATACGAGTTCTTCTTTACAGCTTCGCCATCCTGACTCTGACTACAGTAAGCTCCTGTAGGGTCCAGCTGCAGACACTGACTACTGGTTATTTCCTACTGGACTCCATCTGCAAGTATTGGTTTGCAGTCTCTGACTGCAGTCTCTAACCCCATCAGGCCCAGACTGACCTCATTACACATACCTTACTGCAGCAACTCTTTCCTTTGTTTCATTCTTCTTTGTGTCTCCAGCCATCCAGATGGCCCATCTCTTCCAAGATCCCCTTGCCAACCAACCCATCCTTTTATCACACTTACCTTTATTAGTTACAGGTGCAACTCATTAAGGGCAAGGCTGTTCCTCTTCTTTGGAAATTAGTACAACTGTGACTTAGCGGTCGAGGTCACTTGTAATCTCTTTTACACTGGCAACAGCTGTAATGCTCTAGGGTTTTGCACTTTTCCAAAAGATGTATAATTCTTGAGACAGGTAAAACTTCAGACATTTTCACAAGGATTGCTTTTATGGAGTTCATTTGCTTCCAGTTTCAGCTCACTTTGAAAAGTTAAGGTTTGGTTCATTTGTTGATGAGGTAATGTAAAGTTTATCACTGTTCTCCAGCACAGTTGTGTCTTTCTTTTTTGAACCGTTGCTGAATTCCTCCAATGGCCATGGCAAAATCTGGGTCTGTATTTTAATTGGGCAAGATAAATCTTCTATTTGGCCTGCCAGAAGCTCATACAGCTGTGTTGGAGAATCATGCTGTAATATTCCTCTGGACAGCCAAGTCTGTGGAGTGTGCTATTGTATGTATGCTGATGTATGGGCTTTTATGCACAAGTAAATTAATCAGCTGCCTAGTAGGGGATTGTTTTCCTGCTAGTATTAACAAGAGATAGCATTAATACAACATTAGTTCATTTTGTTCATGGGGATGTGTGCATTGTATTTTCTGCCAATTCTGTGTTATTTGTGGCTTTTAAAATGGCATGTGGTTCTATTCAGACATTCCAAGGTCACATTATTGACTACACATTCATACCTTCGTGTAATTCATTATTTACAAGAGCAAAGTATTTCTACAACTTCTTTCCCTCTCTCAATATTTAGATCCTCAAATTATTATTTTTGTTTAAACAGGTGTAATCACTAAGAGTGTATCCATGCAGATCTGCATAGCATGTCCTTAGTTATACAAATGCAAACAAGAATGTTTTTATGATATCTAGAAAATAATTGTTGCCCAATGATTTTTGCTAGCTCTACAGCTGGTAGGAAGCACTAAAGTAAGAGTGCCTCACTTTCATTACCCTGCTTTTGTACCTTAGACCCATGCTGAGCAGAGGTGAGGGGTGTTCACAGTGTCAACCACTTCCACTGTCCCTGGTAAATCTCTTTCATGTCCTTCAAAGAAGGGTTAAGAGACATAGTTGTCATGAGCTGCCCTGCTCAGGACCCCATCTGGTATTCTAGCCCTGCCATGCTGTGCTGTGTGCCTTGGTATTTTTTCCCTTCTGGCACTTTTCGTGACTGCATTCTTTGATACCATTTAGCAGTAGTGGTGCTATTTCCCACTTTAACTGCTTTTTTTCCTCTTCATTTATTTATATTTAAATTGGCATCAGATATAGCCAGATGGAGAGTTCTCCCTCTGCTAGAAAGTTCAATTTTCCAATTTTCCTTTTCCTCAGACTGTTTAGTTGTCCATTCAGTCATGTAACTGAGCACCTAAGTTTAGCTGGTACATTAATGTGTAAAAAAAAAAAAAAAAAAAAAAAAAAAAAAAAAAAGAAAATTGCCTTTAACAAAACTTCTGTCAGCCTCCTTACTAGGTATGAATGTCATCTTCTGGTCTGTTATCAATGCTGAAAGCAAATAGGAGCCTTACTGTGAATTTACTCCACATAAAAACTCACAAACAAGGTCTATGTAATAAAAGCTTTAGTGCAGTTTAAAAAACAGCCTTAGAGGGAGCAAAGGGATTCTTGATTGGGTGTTTCACAGAATCACAAAAGAAATAAGGTTGGAAGAGACCACACTGGGTCAGCCTCCCTGCTGTAGAAGTAGGAATGCCTAGTAATGGGAAAATAGGACTTCCTTTTCCAGGTTATTAGCCCAAGTCCCTCTGATGCTCACTGTGAACTCTAGGGGGTTGTGATGGTCAGTGTAGAATTTTGCCAGGCCTACATTGCATTGCATTGCATTGCATTGCATTGCATTGCAGTCATACCTATATTGGACAGAGAGGGTAGAACTCTTGATATCATGTTGTTGGCAAAGTCTCCAGCATAGTTCTGATGTGCTGAAGACAGAGACCTGGCCTGAATTTGACTCTTGTTATTTTAAGTTTGCTGTAGCAGCAAAGAACTTCAGATTTCACTTTCCCCTAGGTTTGTGCATGCCTTTCTGTGGTGACAGGGGCTCTGCTGCATGAGCAGGGCTTGGAGGTGGTCTTGGCCAAGCTTTTAGGGGCAGATGCTGTGTAAAGCAAATTAACACAAATCAGTCCATCTTCACAACCAACAGTGTGTAGACACATCTGCCAGGGTTCCTACTGAATTACTCATTCCTCTTTAAAGGCTACAAACAGTGTGTTTTCAACCGACAGACTGACTGATTTTAAAACTTAAGGTTAGGTGGGAACTTGGATTAGAAAGACTGACATTTCTTTTACAGTAAGCACATAGGGTTGACAATTCAGTGCAGTTTTACTACAGAGACTTTTGTGTTTCAGCTGCATCTGTTATGAGAGGGGGCATCACAGCCTCATAATGTAACATTTGACTAAATATCTTTTGGTACTCTGAGGAAAAAGAGAGTAAGCTGGGAAACAAGAAAATTCCTTGATGTACCTGTCTATGCAGTATGTATGTAGACCTTTCCACACTGTTTAGTTAGCTTGTTTTTGTTGTTGTTGTTGTTCTTGTTGTTTTTGTTCTGTACCACATGGGAAAGAGTCCAAGAAGAATTATTTGAAGTGCTGTAGGCAGGAAAGAAATGGTACCTACATAACAGGTTATAGCCACTCACAACCTCTTAAGTCTTCCTGATATATCCACAGTTTGATTTTCTCTCTCCCAATCTATTCCCTTCCTGCTAGAAGCATTGTCATGTTTTTAATTTGTGTTTTAGGAAGCTGGGGAATCCAGGTTAGCAAGCAGGGGTGTTATTATCTGTATTAGTAAAACTTGGAAAGCAAAAAAACACTCCTCTTACTATGAGCATCAAAAATACATGTTGCACAAGATTGTTCAGATTCCCAGGACTTAAAGAGCAGATTCTTACTACGGTTACATGATGTAATTTTTAACATCTCCTGTCATTGTTAATGGGCTTTTAGACTATTTTTTTCCTTCTTTTTTATGAGACTCAGTATGGCCTCTATTGCTCAAGAGTAAAAGATTGAAATTATGAAGCATCTTATGTGTGCTAGAATCGTCTTGAGCAGGAAATGCAAACTTTGTTGAAAGCTAAATTAATTTAGCAGGCTAATTAATTGTGCAAGCTCTGCTCAGTAATACCAGAAGGAATTAGATAGGGCTAGAAGAGCTCTGATCATCATCTGTATGCAAAAACGGTATGAAAGGAGATATTCCACAGGCCACAGATCTGCTTTCCAATAACTCTGTTCAGTCTTCTCCTTTTGAAATCTCTCATTTTCTCCCAGTTCCAGGCAGCTTACAGTAAAATTATCTATTTTTTTTTCTCCTTTGTGCTCTGCAGTAGCTCAGAACAGCAGGGAGATAAATCTGGGCAACAATGGTCACAAAAGATGCAGGCTTTCATCTGTTAACCAGGCTGCTTGGGAAACACTGGAATGAGGCTCCTACTGGTTCCAGTCCTGTGCAATTGGTGCCTCCCTAGGCTAAGGAGAGATGGGTGACTGACCATGATGAAGAGAAGACAAAACATGAAATGCCTTGATAAAGAGGGGTAGTATCTTGCAGTAAAAGATTTGCTGAAGACTCTCTCTTAGGCAGGTATGTTCATAAGGAAGGAATTTCTGCTTATAGAAGGGAGCTATCATCCTTTGGTATTGCAGAGTCAGTAGTAAAAGCCTGCTTTTCCAGAGGCTGATATGCTTTCCTACAGGCTTTCCTCTCATCATCTGAAGTGCCTGTGCTTGGCTTCAGATCTTTGCTGCTGTAGTAAATTATTCAAAATGGAAAGTTCAAAGTTATCTGATTTCCTCTTGAACATACATTAGGAAGTAAGATTTCTTCTGCAGAGGAATTTCTGCCATTGCAGAGGGGACTGTATAAGGGCTTGTATACAGATTAGGAGCTAGGTGATAGGCTTAATAGCTGCAAATTGCTAAATACAAGGGCATTGTATGGAGGTGAATTTCACCTACACATGGTGCTAATAAACTGCTATTTCTTAAACTTATTGTGAAATGTGATTATGACATTTGTGGGTAATTTCTTCAGTTTTTCCTTTGATGTATATTTACAAGTTTCCATTGAAGAACGCTCTGAGTAACTTTTTATATAAGTTTCTCTTATCTTTAAACACAAAATTCCTTGACATTCAAGAACATTTTTCTAAGGTTAAAGAGCATACATTTCATATCGTTTGTGCTAGTTAGTTCCAGATGCTCTAGCTTATGCGTCCTCTTTTCTAACAAGTGTTTTCCCTATACTCTCAGTAGTAAAAGGAATGTTTCTCTCTTTTCATCCTTCTCTTTGGCTAAGAAGCAAAAAGGAAACTTGTCGTTAGCATATGCTGGAAAAAAACTGCTGTATGCATCCCTCAGGCACTGCTTGTTGAAAGAATTAACAGAAATGGCTCAAGTATGGGTAATGTAACTGGTATATAACTCACTATACCCTGAATATGTACTTTTCCCTTGCAGTACAAAAACTGAGAAGCATTTAACTTGTTTAGAGGATGAAGCAGATGGATTTGAAGAAAATAAGTCTTGAAACAATGGGACATTCGTTGCAGCACTGACTGCAGAGAAATTAAATGTTACTTAGTGATAGGAAATATGCATCCCACTGCCATCACCACGGAAGAAAGCAGAGTTGTTATGAGCATGCACATCCCTCATGAAAGCTAAATACAAATTAGAGCTGATATATATGTCTTATATTAGGCATCACAGTCAGAAAAGTTTTAATCACTGAGCTCCAGGATATTTTGGACTGACTAAAATGAAATACAAGTTTTTCAGTTAAAACCATATATTGGAACCAATTAATGCCAGATACATGGCCAGTGAATGCTTGCAAAAATATTTCACCTGGAAAAACAGCGCTGCATCCATATCTTGGAAAGGACAGCTTATAGAGTTGGTGGGCTTTTTTTGTTTTGTTTCAGAATTCTGTCCTTTATTATGAATAACCCTGGAGTCAAAGATCATAACTGGAGTATTTTCTAAAGACCCCTGATCCTTCTTTACAAATAAATCAGGAATTTGGATCCTGTTCCTGTGTTCCAGGTGTAATTTGGACCAGCCACTTTGGGGCAGATCTTTTAAAGACATCGGTTTGCTCTATGACTCCCCTTGGAATGTCTCAGAACAAACATCTAAGTAAAAAGCCACCTAAACTTAATGAAGTTTTGTGAAAAAATGACATTGTACAACTCCTTATCACCTTAACTACCTGTAACTTCCTATAACTACCTTACCATCGGGTAAAAGACTTAAAGTTTTATGTAACTCACAAGTGCATTTATCCTGGGTTAAAATGAGACTTGTGTGTGTGTGGACACTGTTTTATTAGAACAATCCAAGGTTTCTCCAGAAGCATTCAATCTGCAGGCATTGGTCGTCATCGGCCCACAAGTCCCATTCATTCAAAGATAACTCTTCATCTGAATTTCCCTGATAAGAGAATTTCTGAAACTTATGACTGCAAACTATATATGAGAGAATAGGAAACTTCCCTGACTTGAAATGGCTCCATCCATTTCAGAAAGTGATATGTTTTATCTCAAATTTGTGATTTCACTGAGGAGACATAGCTAAAACTGTGCCATCTGTCCAAGTTCTTATCTTAGCCCCTCTTTCTATGTTGCCATGTACTGTCCATTTAACTACCCTTTCAGTAGAACAAAGATCTGCAGTTTTAAGAAGTCCATTGCTTATGTAAAAACCTTTTACAACTTCCATTGTGCAAGAGGCAATTTGTGAACACTGATCTGGGAAGGCCAAAGAGGCAGTTAACATTAATGGGGGCTTGGGTGACACACATACTGAAGAGTGAGAACAATCCCTCTTGTCAGTAGAATTGTATATCTGTTACTGAGAGGGTTCTTTGAAGTTGTAGCAGTGAGAATAACTCTTCAAAATAAAATCCTTTTATCAGAAATGTGATAATTGCATGTTTTGGCATTTGGGTCCTAACTGATTGTTCCGACAATTTAGGACTCCCTAAATTTACCTTAAACCAGGACACTGATTAGTCCTCTCCAACCTCATTTCTTATTGCTTTGTGTTCAATTTTAGGCACCAAAGGAAGAAACAAAGGAGAATTTACAAATCTTCAAGGTGTAGCTGCATCTACAAATGGAAAAATATTAATAGCAGACAGCAACAACCAGTGTGTACAGGTATGAGAATATGCTACTTTCAGTGTTTTTCTCCTTGTTCCCACACCTCTGCCATTTTTATAGTCTCAGAAAGACACATTTTGTACAATTCAGGCAGAGATAAAAATTATAAGGGAAGCTCAGTTTATCATCCATTAACTTTCTATCATCTTGACTCACAGCTATCTTTTTCAGATCTATACTGTATCTAGTATATAATCAGGATTTACTTCCATTCCTTATGATGTTTGGCAATGAATGAAAAAATAAGTTGTGCAATAATCTGGAAAAATGCCTTTTTGTAAATGTAATTTTACATTGTAAATTTTATCATTCTCATGTTTTCAAATGTAAATCTAGAGCAAGGTGCCACAAATATATATTTTTAGGAAGTACAAATAGAAAAATAAGCATATAGATGTCATTTTCAAGTGGCTTTTAGTCTATTTAACTAACTTCTCTTTCTGATATAATGATGAAATCTTTTCTGTGGTAGCACCACAACACCCATAATTTCTTGGCTTCTGTAACTTGTGTGAATATTTGATATATTCAAATATGTATTTTGGGTTTTTGGGGTTTTTTTGCTCGCCATGTATGCTTTTTACCATTAATTTGTCATCAGTCTCCAGGCTGCCCATGTGGTAGCAAAGAACATGGCAGCAGTATGTGGCTTGTTCTTGTATGTGAGAATCAGCAAGCCACATGCCATGAGAACTCATTTCCAGGACTTTTCAAAGAGATAGAATCAAAATATTCATCAGCACCCTTATGCTTCGTAATTTGCAGCCTTTTCAGAGGAACTTCAGTGTTTAGTTACCTGGCTTGGGGATACAACCAGTGGACATATTCCTATGTTTTCTACAGACTTAGTGTTTGACTGTGGCTGAGTCACTCTGTGCCTTAGTTTAAGGGAATAATACCATTCCCTCTCCCCTGAGAGAGATATTGTGAAGCTAATTCATTAATGTTTGTGAAGTACTTTGAGATCACTGAAGAAACAGTTCAATTAGTGTCTTGAAATTAGGGTCTTCTTAAATTAGATGTATCACTTTCAAACGTGGACTGGGTAAAAATGGTTCATATTCCCAGCTCTCTTCCTGACTATAGTGTTCATTAGTGACTTGCTAAAGTCTAACCTCCAGGAAATAGGTGATGGTCATAATGTGGACGTAATTTTAAAATTCCTGTTTTCTATTACAGATATTTTCCAATGATGGTCAGTTCAAAAGCCGTTTTGGCATACGAGGAAGGTCTCCTGGCCAGCTGCAGCGGCCAACAGGAGTGGCTGTGCATCCCAGCGGTGACATCATTATTGCAGACTATGATAACAAGTGGGTTAGCATATTCTCATCAGATGGAAAATTTAAGGTACGAGTTACCATGTGGACTCTACTGAGCTTACTCTGTCCTACAAAGGAATGCAAAGTTACATTGTTTTTCATGAAACTACTTAGTTTGGCTGTAGCTTAGTCTAAATTCCATTGCTGTGACGTGGAAACCCCTGACTCAGCCACATGTTATAATTAATAGGAGAATTTCACAGCAGTAATGATAATGTTACACCAAGAAGAGACAACATGTTCCATACTGGGTGCTTAGATGCCTTATGCGAGGATAGCAAGTGGCCAGCAAAGCTGGTTGGAGTAGCTTAACAACCTTTACATCATTAGTACTCTGATTGTACAGAAGGGTGTATGCGGATATTTGTATGCACACAGACAAACACAACATCTTACAAGGAGTATGTGAAGCTCTTCAGTGACATATGGGGGACAAAAAGAAGGTAGCAGCCTGATGATTACTTCTTCTTTTATTCCATACTTCTCAGCAAAGAAAGTGTGTAATTTATGTATGATCCTATTGGTAATAAAAGCAAGGAAAGGTGACCCAGGGTGTTTTTTTCAGTGCTACAGCATAGACAGGAGTGTTCTATGTGGTGTGTTGTGCACTGAAAAAACTGAAAGACAGTAATGATGTAGGTTTCAGAAAGTAGAAATTCTAAGGAAAGCACACCTCATATTTTCTTAGCAACTCTGGTCCCTTTAATGGGAGTAAAATAAGATAGCAGCTACTACACTACATTGATGATTTCCAACCTGCAATATTTATTTCGCTTGGGTGCAGTTATAGAGAGAATTAAAGGTTTCCTCCATTTGATGCTATTCTCTGAATGCATGATACCAAATCTGATGATGCACACTAGAGAGAGCCACCTCAGGCAGAGGTTAACAGTACTCACTGATCATCAGATAATGGACTTGCAGGGAAATTTGTACCATAGTTATTTAGTTAGGGAGTCCTGCACTGGACAGATGTGGCCTGTTTGGCTAATTTTCTGGCAGCCCAATGACTAAAAAGCTCAGGATCTGAGCTGCTTGTGCGTGCAGCAAGAAATGGCTTTTCTTGGAACAGTTTTTGCAAAGTGACAAATGCAAATAGGCAATTGTGCTTGCATAGTCCTCAGTGAACTCCATCTGAGAAACAGGTGTGTACGTTTTAGAAATATCCAGATTGTGTATAGTCTTCAAGCTAAAATAAAACATTACTAAAATGTATTGCAAGTGTTAAAAAAAATACTAATTATTTGCATTTGCAGAGAGAATGTGGTTTTACTTGTCAAGTAATTTTGAAAACACACTGAGGAAAACCTTGGTTTTGGTTGACCTCCTTAAATGAAATTAAAACACCAAAACAAACACAAAGAATTGTGTAATTTAGTTAAGAATCCAAATATTCTGAGCATCCTAAGTGTGTTTTAAGTAATTATTAACATCTTTAATGTGAACTGGCTTGATCTGGACATAGAACATGGAGGCTTTGTTTTCCTGCCTTCTTAAGATATGCTGTAAATCCAGAATTTTGGATGGTGCCAGCTCTGGAGGAAAAGGCTCTGGAGAAGCCAGGACCCTATGTGCAATATACTACCAGCAGGGAGACAGGTATTGAAAAAAATATTTATTAATGTAGTTCCACTGATGTGAAGCCTACATTTGTTTTCAGTCAATGATTTTGTTGGATTGCAAAAAAATGGAAAAGTTGTGTAATGCTGGCAATGTTCATATGGTTAATACAAATTAATGCACCAGACTTCATAGTTCTTGGGACTAGAAACATCATGAAATGAAACATCAATGGTATAAAATACTATTTTTAGATTGAATACAATAAGCCATATTTATGAGGGGAAAAATATTTGTAGAAGTATTTTTTATACAGAGGGTAAGCATATAAGTGGAGGAGCTGGGTGGAAGGTAGGTGGCAGAGCATGTGGAGCAGGAGAGAGACAGTGGGGAGCACTGGGATGGAGACACAGATGGGCAATGGGCACAGGGCCACACTGAGGAGTTGTAATGGGAATGGGAGGTCCTGTATTGGTGCAGCACTGGTTCAGGGGATCCTGTACTGCAGAGTGTAGCTGGAGAGCTGTGCTGGGGAGGAGGGATGCAGGTGAGGTGAGCACAGGGCCTGGGGGAACTGTGGGGGGGACACACACAGGATTGGGAGGTCATGTCCACTGAGGGAGAGGCTGTGATATGGGGGACAGTCCCATGAAGGGATGAGGCTTGTATTGGGCATGATGGTGTAGGACCAGGAGTTGGACTTGATGATCCTTGTGGGTCCCTTCCAGCTCAGGATATGATTCTATGATGTGGTTAAATTAAATATATTGTAGGCACAGAACATAGATGTAACAGATCTAACCTGTGGGATTCTGAGCAAAGCCTTGTAGTTTCTTGTGTGTTGGCAGTAGTAATTCTTACAGGAGCCTTGTAACATTAAATAGGGCATCACTTGCTAAAATAACAGAGAGAGAGAAAGGGATAATGGCATTTGCCTTCAAAGGACTGTGCCTGCAAGTCATTGTGTAAGACCTCTGATGCACATGGCCTGCTAGTTGTTAACTCAGCAATATCAGGGGGCTGTTTTGAGCTTAATCTATTTTTGATGTTGTCCCTTCCTTCTGTATTTACTTACACTCACTCACCCTTAGCAGAATCTTAATAGTCATGTGAGCCATAAGGCAAATTTCACTGGAGTCGGGCTTAGGCATGTCCTTGATTACATCACTGGACTGACTCCCCTTGGCAACCTCCACTGCCAGGCAGAAATGTGTCACCTTCCTCAGTTCTGGCAGCAACAACGACAGAGCTCTGTTTTCTCAAGACTGTCAAACTTACATAAATGCAGAGGCAGACAAACCCTAATCTAAGGTTACACCAAAACACGAGCTTCTTCACATGAAAGGCTGTATTATCCTGGAAGTGATAAAGATTCAAATTGGGTCTTAGGATTTGGGCCTTCTTTTCTGGCTATGCCACAGATCTCACAGGTGACTAGTGATCTTCCATTCCACTTCCCAATGCTTTAATGTCTTCATCTGTAAAAGGCATATAACAGTGCTGGCTTCCTCTGGCAACTACTCTGAAATTGCTAAGAAAACTGTTGCAGCAGATACAGCACTAGGCTTAGAAGAGAGGGCATGGTGAAGCAGCTGTACCAGATCCTCACCAGTGTGGTGTTCAAACCTAGTGATGCAACAGAGCCAAGATAATGATTCTTGTTCCTCTGATAAGATAATTGTTTTCCTTCTAGTCTTGAAGAGCTGTATATAGGATTACAATCTTGTTATCAAAGGCTGTGCAAGTCAAGATCAAGTTTAGATAAGTGGAAAAGATTAAAGGAAACATTTTATGCCAGACTTCTTCCTTGTCTCACTAGCAGAATTAAGGAAAGAGCTGTCTGAAGCTGTTTGTGTGTTCTAATGGGAATAGGTAGTGTGGTTCAACAGTCACAGTTGAAGTATGACAGTCACATGAATGATAAATCCACTAATTGTGTGATATTGCAATATGTGACAAAGCTGTATTTCCTTACTAGAGAAGTTCTCAAACAGGAAATGATGGTTTGTTGAAAGTTTGTATTTAATCCTTGACAATCTTGAACTTTTCAGACAGCAACAAGATTAGTAAAGTTGAACTTAGCCCTAACATGCTTACTTCTACAGTGGAAAAGTCTAAATAAATTTTTATGTAAGCTAGCTAATTTTTTTTTACCTCTAGGAATATCATACAGTAGAATATTTTCCAGCCTGGTAGGGTTACTTTATAAAACACATGTTTGAAAACCAATCTAAATTCCTAAGAGCCATTATAAAATAAAGGACATAATGTCCCTGACTGAATTAAATTAAACACATTATTTGTATTAAGGGTTTACATGAGTCATTATACTTTATGGAAAAAAGCCTGAAAATACTTCAATTCATACACTTAATGGGAGTGACTGGGTTTCATAATGTTTTGCTCTAAGTAATCAAACCTAAGAAATAATTCTAAGAAACTTTCTGAAATTAAAATATACAGAGAAATCCAGTAATGTGTCATCAGCATATTTTGATCTAAACTGGGAACAGATTTTTAGTAAAAAGCATACTTTAGCTATCCATACTTTATTGCTGCTTGCAAATTATATTTTAAACCAAGAATAGTGATTTTTATTAGTCTTCTCAGCACTGAGTCCCTATTAATGTAGTACACTATTAATTTGTTATATTTTTCCATATGTGTTTATATGGGCATGAAGACACTGTACTCATGAATCTGAGTAATTTCCGATAGGAATCCTGGAAAGATGGCAAGAAGGTGGTGCAATGCTCAAGCAGACAACTGTGCAGCATCCCAAAGGAAAGGGGAGCATGATTTAATCACCCCAAAGGAAATACATCTACATATTTGCATTTGATTTATGGTTTTGCTGCTTTGTTGTTATGCAAACTGAATACATTTTGTAGGTCAACTGATATCTTTCCCCTGGTGAATACAAAATAATTTTAATAGTTTTTCCTGGGCATATTTTAGCATGATTCAATAAGGTAGATTTTGCCTAAATATTTTGGAATTTATACCAGTATATGTACATGAGCATCAAACTGACACAAGATCATTGCATGTTGGCTAAGCATAATCTTGAAGCTGCAAGATTTACTCCCTGGAGTAAATCTTCTTTACTGGAGACTGAAAAAGGTTGTGTAGTGGCTTAGTAGTAGCCATCCTCAGGGAACCCAGGTGGCTTTATTTTAGGACCATTCCTATTTTTTACCTGCAACCCCACCTATGAGAATGTACCATGAAATAGGAGCGTGGGACATCCTAAGGGTAGGGGAGCTCCTCCTGTTTGCTTTGAAAACATCAGGGACATAAGAAAAATGAACAATGGATTTTCTCAATGTCTTATAATCTGTCCCACTGTGACTTACCAGTTGCAGGGGGGAGGGGAGAAGTCAGAAGTAGATGTGGTAGTTGTGAACATGGCTTAATGGTAAACATGATGGTATTACGTTAATGCTTGTCCTCAATCCTAGAGGTCTTTTCCAACCAAAATGATTCTATGATTCTCAGCATTGCTTGTTCTAGGGGGTGATCTGTCTCACTCTGCAAAGGCAGTGACATGAAAGATAGCCTTGTTTCATAAATAAAATTAATATCTTAGTATATATTTAATTCAAATTCCAATGCAAACAGAAAAGTGTATACTTCACCAAGATAGGAACCTCCATTTTTAGGATGTCTCTCAAAAATTACTACAGGATCTGAAAGTTCTGCAATCCATAATTTCAACACAGCCTCTTTGGGGGATTGTCTATTTCAGCCTGATTAAGTGCTTTCAAATCTCTCCCTCAATTTTAAAGAATGGCTAAAAGCAGGATGCAAGTTGCTCCATTACAATGCAAACAGTTGGGTATTTACAACCTTTTTTAACTGAAAAGTCAAAACTCAACTGATTTTATGTAGATTAAAGCAGTTTCTAAAATCTTGGCTTAAAAAAAGAGCTGAATGGTGAAAAATGTGGAAAGAATTGTGAGGTGATCCTAAAGTCTTCTTGGGTATATGCCCAAGTAGCTCATGGATTCTTTGAAGGCTTGGTCTCAATTTCTTCTGGCTCTGTTGCTTAGATCCTCTTTTTAGAACTTCTTCTTTTCAAACCTACTAAACCATGCTTCTGACATTTTTTGTATCTGACAGCTCTCTAACCTTTCCAAATAATTTACTGTTGTGAGATTCATCTCATCTCCACTGAATGTTTTTCGAGTGAAATATTGTATACAATTCTCCTCAATGCTGCTGATTATGCCAGCAGATGGTTTTGGTTGTCATAAGGCCTATTTAAAATGATGGAAATAATTTTATTTACCTAAGACAGGAACAAGCTTTGATTTGTTTAGTGTTTCAAAGATTGCTTAATTTGCTGTTTGGCAACATGATTCTCTCCCCTTTGCAGTCTTCAGCTGACACTTCATGTGTCTAAGCAGCAAGTGGAGCAATCTCCTGTGGAATCTGATGGAAGATAGAAAGATTAGCTTGAGCTTTAGCTCTGCTCAAATTCTTTCCGAGAGCACTCAGAAGATGCTGGTGTCTTACTAAACCAAGAAAGGCAACAGACAACATCATAGCCTACATCCCACTCTGCCCTGATGCTCCAAGAACTCTGACTTCTTTGATGCAGGTGGTGATAAAGATATCTCCCTGACCATCAAGGTGGTTGCTGGACTCAAGAACAGCACACAATAGGAAACAAAAATCCCTTCTGCTTGTGTGCTTATCCTGCTGGTACCCTAATGCTGGATATACAAACATTTCTGACAGGATTACCAAATCACACAAATCTGATGACTGTATTTTTTATGAGTTGCATATTTGGACTCAGTTGCTGAGGTGGCAGATTTTTCAGTCTAGAAAAGATATACAGAAAGCAGAGCGTATTTTCAGCTGAAGAAAAAATTATGAAGCACATGGTAAGAGCTGATAAAAACTATCACTTCCAACTTTTGATGAAAAAAATTACTCCCTGTTCTGCTCTGTGCCTGTAATACAATCTTTAAACTACACTAACTAATTTCTATTATGCCACTATATTTTCCTGTTTTGTGTTTTTCCTTTTAGGCCAAAATTGGGTCTGGAAAGCTCATGGGCCCTAAAGGTGTTTCGGTGGATCGTAATGGACACATCATTGTAGTGGACAATAAAGCATGCTGCGTCTTCATTTTCCAGCCAAATGGGAAAATCGTCACCAGGTTTGGAAGTAGAGGAAATGGTGACAAGCAGTTTGCAGGTACACTTGATGGTAATATGTAAATCCCCTTTTCTTGCCTCTTCTGCTCACATTTGCATGATGTTTGAGCATGTTGATAGTGCTGTATCCTACTCCTTTATCCTCTGGGGGAGAGATCCTGCTGGACATGCAGCTCCTATTTGCTTGATTAGTCAGGCAGACTACAACATCTGTTCTGCAAATGCAACTGTAACCAGATTGTTTAATCTACCTCCCTATGCCGGGAAGCATTTCAGATCAGTGACCCAAGAAAGACTGATCTTAACTAGTATTTAAGTGCTTTGTAATTGCCACACTAAGCTGTTCACCACAACCAACTCTGATGCTGTGCTTCGTGTTTCCAATCATCAGATACACAAAACCCAGTGCCCTAAGTGGTATCTGTTAGAAAATGAGTGTAATGTGGTAGTGTTAAGATTGAGATCAGGAAGGCAGAGTAATGGAACAGCCAATGTAAGTTTGGAGAAATTGCCATTTATACTCAACTGACTGCTAGCACATGCTGTCTTTCAAGTAGAAAATGCAGTTAAATTTAAAAAACAGAACAGTCTCGCTGATATATTTTAAGTGAATAGCTGTTCTTTCAAAATTTGAAACTAAGATGCCAAATTAGGTATATGGGTCATTTTTAGTATGTAGTTTCATTGGTCTGATGTTTTGACTGGTTCACAGTGAAAGAGAGGAATAGCCTCAATGTGTCTTTATCCTGAGATCTCTTGCAATGTCTTATGGTGTTTTATAGATAGATAGATAGATAGATATGTATATTTAATTTATAAGAGCTTGGGCTCTTACATAGCTAAATTTTCTGGGTTTTGCAATTTCTTTTCATTTGAAAATTTGCAAAAAACACCTCCTGAAAATAAGTAGGCAAATACTTCCTGACAAGCATTTGAGAAATCTATCACCTCTTCTTGCTGATAGGCTACAGAAAACAGGTAAACTGTCAATACTTGAATGTTTTCAATGTAAAATTGTTCACATTTTTTATAGTTTACCCTGATACACTGTGAAAACTGAAACTGAGTTCTGTTCTGTTTAATAACTCAAAATAGCACCAAGTATTTTAATTTGAGTGCTTGCCTGCTTTCAAGCTACCATTTGTTTTTTACGCAAATTTGCACACTTTTGAATACAATGTAAAGCAAACAATTCCTTCCCCCCCCCAACAGTGGTCTTCTAAGTAACTTCTTTATTTATCCTAAAACTTGTTACTTCAAATGCTTGTAAGATGTGAGCACATAGAGCATAATATATTTCAATTAAGAATTTACAGGAACATTTTTGATAACAATTTTCAGTGTATACACAACTTCATGCTTAAGCACTATATGTTTTGTCTTGTTACTAAGCCTATAAATCTCTGCATAGTCATACGCATACAAGAGATGGAGAAATCAACAATGCTTATTGGTAACAATAGCTGGTTGAAACTGGTCAATAAAGAAATTGTGTTTACAAAAAGCATGCTGAGGTTTTTTTAAAAAAATGAAGTAAAATTACTCTTAACTTGAAACTGGTATTCCCACTTGGCCTACTATTGCTCAGAAGCCAAACATAATATGCAGGCAGGCTGATTTTTAAGAAATTTAATAATACTTTTAATTTTAATGGTATTACTATTTTTTTCTTCTTTTTCTGGATTGCAGGTCCTCATTTTGCAGCTGTAAACAGCAACAATGAAATTATAATTACAGATTTTCATAACCATTCTGTCAAGGTACTGTCAATTAATTGCAACTTGGAAAGTTGCCATTTTAATTTTACTATGATACATTCTTGGGGAAAATAATGTATTGTTAAAAACAAAGAGATCACACTCCATATGTATGAGCTCTGCTATAAGGAAAGCACTTTCAGAGAACTTTGCATGCAGTGCACTGCTTAGTGAAGATACAGTCCATTGCCTTTGGTGTCACTGTAATAGTCTCTAATTCAATAGCTTGAACATAAGTTGTACCTGAAATAAATAATTTCAACTTTACTTATTTTTAGTAGCCCTCTGCCAAACCTGTTATTGACCCTGTGTTCTGTCTTCTTTTAAAAGTCTGACTTTTGAATCTCCCAGTAAAAGCTTTCCACATTTCTAGCTGTAAAATGATAACAAAGTAACAATACCTGACGGTCTTTAAATTCTGTACCTATAAACTTTAAGATTATTGGATCCATTTTACAACCTGATTCTCTTAAAACCCATGTAATTATTTGTTTTCATTCAGTGCCTCCTGCACTGGGCAGAACTCGCCACTAGTCCTTACTCCCATGGGAAGTCCTGACTCACAGCCTGTTAAAGTCATGGTATGATAGGAAGTTTATTTGTTTGTCCAAGTAAAAAACCAAACCAGGGAAACATGCTGAGATGGGTGGGCAAATGTGTATGAAGGAGATACAAACCATTGCAGAAATGCCTCACCTGTGTGTGTTTGTTCTGAGGCATTCTCATTCCTACACCTCCTGCATATGCTCATGTGCCTTCCCTCTATAGGAGGCAGCAGCAGGAGGACAGAGACAGGATGCTGCTCTACCTCGGCTCTCAGGACATGTGTCAGTCCCACACACCAATAAAATAAAATCCCTGGCATTTCATCTAATGTCTGTTTTGACTGAACACAAATATGAATCCTCAGTCTAGTTATTCACTGGTTTTGATTGAAAAAATAAATTTTATACATTCACCTAAAATAGGAAGTAGCCGCTTAAACAGACATGTTTGTGTTCTGAGCAATGCTGAATCACCTAGGTTTGGAATAGCAACATTGCTTGCCTATCCTTTTGGAATTGGTGAGGAAGTAGCACTCGTGGTTTGGATTATGACACAGAAGTCCTAAAGCAGCAGGAGGCCTATGACCCCATAAATTTCCTCCCCACAAACAAGGTTTGCCTGGTAATAAGAATGCTTGGAGAGGCTTAACAGCAAGGGGGAAACTGAAATTTTAAAAAAGCAAGTGAAGAAACATAAGAAGTGTGGCATCCTAGAGGATTTATAATTATTACATTTCTAATGAGAACAGTGTCCCATCTGTCTCTGGTGTGACTCAATGGGATAAAAATGTTACTTGTTACAATTTGGTACTAACCGGAAAAGATTCTTATTTCTGTAGTATTCTCTAAATTGGTACATATAACTGTTGACACTCTGGAGAGTTTATAATCTGAGAGCAGAGAGTACATCTTTTAAATAATAAATTAGTTTATAAATAACTACATTTCACTCTTATGAGTCCCAAAGCCACTTCCTACCACCAGTGTCATTAATTAAACAAGCTCACTCAGCAACATTTTTCTTCCACCCCCATTAACCTTCAAGGATGTTCCTTCCCTCAGTCATCTTTTATGGAAAATCCTGCGCAATGTAGGCTTCTCTCTCATTTGGTCACTTCAGCCCAGGGAAGACCAATATACCTTTGTCTGGTTTTTTCATTAGTTTTATTATTATTATTATTATTATTATTATTATTATTTTCTTTAATCATCTGAGGCACTAACTTGATACTTCATTAATTTCTTTCCCCAGATGTTTTTTCTCTGTTCACAAGTGGGTGTTCCAGAACACAATAATTTCCTGACATCTTCCACCTTATCAAGCACTTCAGTGTGCATTTGGCACTTATCAGATCTTTGCATTTTCTTGTGAAAGCCAGCCAGTCTCTAAGAACGTTGTTGGACCTTGTGCTGTAGCTGGACCTGAGTCCAAGGTGGACCAAAAAATTTTAGAGCTGGCTGTGGTACTGTGTAAATGACACATTTTATATCTTGTTTGGTCCCATTGGTGCATCCAGGTCACTGACAGAATAGTCATTGATCAGCTCCATCTTTCTGCTGTCTAAATCTGTTACCATCACAGAGAATTCAGTTGCTGACTGGTCTATAGAGAGCAGCATGCCATGATTTGCAGTGTGTGTTAGATTATGGAAGCAGAGTTTGCTCCATTGTGTTTTAGTTTGACAGAAATTAAAAAACTCAGTGCTGTGTCTGCATTCAGCTCTTTTCAAGTTCAAGATGCACAAGCTGCAGAAGGGTTCTGGGGCCCTTTGCCTCCATATCTGAGATTAATCAGATCTTAAGTGAGAAGGGAAATGCTGTATAATGTAATGGAGTGAAGGGAGAGATGGGCACATTTTCTCTCATCTTGTGTGTGTGTGTGTGTGTGTGTGTGTGTGTGTGTGTGTGTGTGTATTGGGACTGTGTGTTCCTGGGAACTCTTCAATTCCTCCTTTAATTAGCAGGTGAACTGGTAGTACTAGATTACTAATATTTGATACCGTGCCATATTTAAGTTGTTGTTTTAACCTATTCAGGTATTTAACCAGGAGGGAGAATTCATGCTGAAGTTTGGATCAAATGGAGAAGGAAATGGGCAATTTAATGCACCAACTGGAGTAGCAGTAGATGCTAACGGAAATATTATTGTAGCAGATTGGGGAAACAGCCGAATACAGGTAGAAATTTCTGTATTTCAAAGGTGCTTGATGAAAAAAAACTAAAGGGTTGGTAACTCTTGCCTTCAGACTACCCAAGAAACACCACCAGCATTAGAACTGATGGGGTTTCTCAACCATCCTTTATACGCCTCATTGTCCACTTTCAGACCTGGTGGTGTCAGATTGTCAGCTTTTCAATGTGGCTGCTGGCAGCTCTGATGGCCACTGTGACTAAGGATTTTGGTGCCAAGTAGTTCCCCAAAAGTTACTTGATGACTTATGAGACTTGCAAGCATTGCTGATATGATAGTCATTTATAATCACCATAACAGAAGATCACAGTGGAAAATATGAAAAATCAAATGACCTGAGGTGAATGCAGCAGATTTTTATCATCTTTTTTAAATGTTGAGAAATTATTCTGCTTTCAGTTTGTGAGAGTTGCACTCTTTTCATCTTTTAAGTGCTAATCACAAGGTGTTCTTGTTTGTTGAAGAATACCTAATAAAGAAGTGTATGTATTATTTCCACTGAATATAAAACTGAGGGAGCTGCTTCTGAGTTGTTCTCAGGAAGCACTGTCAACAGGGTAAACAAATTCCTGGTTTTCTCTGTGTGGAAACCTAAGAATCAGGTGCCACAACAGTAATATTTCTTAGGAAATCAAGGTGTTGGTTGAGTTCCCAGTTAAATTTGATTTATTGTAGTTGACTATTTTTAACAAGGAACAGCCGAGGTTCTTATATTATTATTATTTTTTCATTGTGTGTTAATTCTTGCCAAAGATCCTGGCAGCTATAATTAGTTCTTTTTCAGAAGAACATACATTTGTTATAACATTGGATATTATGAGAGAACAGATTTTGTCCTTGTTTATTCTATTGTATGTCTGTGGTTTCAGAAATGAGAAGTGTAACAGTATAACTGAGAGCAAACTTGTGTCCACTGCTTTCCTTTTCATAACATTTTTTCTGTGCTTTCTCACCCTCCAAGGTTTTTGATGGAAGCGGATCATTTTTATCCTACATTAACACCTCTGCTGACCCACTTTATGGTCCTCAAGGTCTGGCTCTTACTTCAGATGGCCACGTTGTAGTCGCAGACTCTGGAAATCACTGCTTCAAGGTCTATCGATACTTACAGTAGCAATGAGCTCTAGACCTGGATAATTACCCACCCTTAAGAAAAGACTCATCCTAGAGATCCAGTGCAGGATACCTCCTACTTTGTGTTCATTTCTAATAACAAAGGAGTCTCTTATGGACTTCTTGTGATAATTTCCAAACTTACCTTGTTTACATAGGACTTGCACCTCTTATGTTTCTCACTGAACTTCTTGTTGTATTAATAAAAAAAATCCTCTGTAACTGAATTCATAAAGACAATATGAAATTAAACACCAACTGCAACCTATGAAACTGGAATTAACTAATAAGGCAAAAATGAGAAAAGTTTGGGAAAAGTCTCCAAAGCTTTTTGATGACTGTGAAGGATAGCTCCTACTCAGAGCTTCCAAATTTAAAGAAGTATCATTCTTACACATTATTTAACCCAGAGGTGATCCTGGGATTCTTCTATATCTCATTATCATGGTAGGTATTACACTTTTAACATTCTTCAGTCTTACTGTGTATAATAAGTAGGTCCTTTTAGTATAAGGTTAAGTCTCACAAAATCTGTCTAGCTCTAACCGTCAAACCTAACACAGCACAGTGTTTAGCGCTATGAGAATCAATGCGAATTCCCCGCCCATGTGGAATTAATGAAGGATTGTTTTGTGCGGCCACTTTTCACTCTTCCACTTGCTCAATGTGCAGAAAGGACTTTGCAGAGACCTGACATTTCCAAAGCTGTGGAAAAACTTAATTGTAGTGATACATTTGTGGGAGCAGAATTTCTGTATAACCACAGACCTTCTGACATCGAACTAGCTCATTAGGATCAGGGTTATTAAAATGTCAAGCCAATTAACCTCATGTGTACCACTCTTTCATACGTGTTCATTGCCATGTTTCCTTATGGCAACTTGTTGTATTAATCTTCTAAAATAATTGCAGCTTCACACAGGACAGAAAGCCAGAGAAGTACCCCTGTGGAGGACCTATATTATACAACCAAAGGAACTGTGGCAAACAGAGGTTGTATAGGAAAGCCAAGGGTTACCAAAGCTATTTGTTTTTATGTGAGAAAAAATACGTTACAAATAAAAATTATTTTGAACCAATCCCTGAAGTCCTTCATCAAAGGGAATTTTGTTAGAGGACAAAACAAGGACTGTGAGATTTGTTCCAATTTGTTTGTATGTATGTATGTATGTTCGTATGTATGTATGTATGACCAATTAACATAAAAATTAAAAAAAAGTAAACGTGGGTAAACTGGAACATATGTATGATATTTGACAATGGCAGAACTCTGAAAAATTACCTTTCTTCCTCTGTCAGATCTCTACTGTGTTCTTTGTTGAAGTATTAATTTAACTGGAAATGCTTACAGGCATGGTTCTGCTTTTAATGTTTGGTTTTTTGGGGTTTTTTAAGAATGAACTTGTAGCATTGGCTTTATTCTTATTTCTATATCCAGTGGTAAAAGGTTGAATTGCTACTATAGCCTGATTATAAGTAGAGAAGTGCTTCCTTTTAAGTGTTGTCTGGGGAGCTATGAGCTTGCTGCCAATGCCTACAATAACCTGGGAAGTGCTGTCTTTCTTTTCTCATTTTTAGGGCCTTGAAACAAAAAGACATTGGGTCAGAAACAAGGGAGTATTTTAAGCATGTTCGCAAAATGGAAAGAAATCTTTGATAAAATTTCTTGTTATAAGTATTTGTCTTATTTCTAAAACATTAAGGTGGTTGTTTTGATAAATTTCAGAAAAACCTAATTTTTTTAAAATTTGCATTTGACTTGTAAAAATGCAGGCCCCAAGTTTCTTAAATAGGGGTTTGTTTGGTTTTTAGTTACTGTTTCCTAAAGATATTTCTTCTTCTTCTTTCCTTTGTTTATTTTTTCACATAGAACCATTTTACAATTTCTTGTGCAAATATAAGTTTCCTTATTTCATTTGAACAAGTACTTTGTGCATGAAGCTTAAGGACTGTATAATGAAGCTAAGAAACTGGTGGTAACATTTTTGAATATTAAAACTCAAGATTGTTATTACCAAGAGAACAAAATATCCTCTGCTTGAGTTTGTCCTACAATTCTGAAGATATGTATCTCAGTCATTACAAATAAACTGTCCTATCAAACAAAGCTGTAGATCAAATTTTCACTCTAAGTGTCCTTACAACACTTTCTGACGTTGGAAGATACTTAAATCAGTGGCACATCAATGAAGAAAAGGCCTTTAAACTGTATTTAGTAATAAAGAGAAGGGGTTGCACAGATTGAGATTAAACATTTTTAAAAATGTGCTGTGGCTGTCAGTTATCATATTTAGTTCCAAATATGGATTTTTAGAATACAGTTTTGCTAAGCTTGCATGTTTACCCCTCAGAAAACATAGCCAAATCCTCTGTTGCTCAGAACTTTGAGAAGCATGAAAATCAGATCCTAACTGATATATAAAAAAAGATACTTAAGATTGTGCTATTTCATGAATACACTTTTCTTCAAAAGCTTTTCAGTCCTTTGGTCCAGCATTGTCTACCAGGATTTTAGATAACCATTGTGAACCCAGTGCATCATGATGAAATAGTGAATTATGCAAATAGCCCCCTTTCACAACACAGCTCAAAGCTATTAAACGTTTTGTGTATTTTTTCTTACAATTGTGTAGTCTTTTGGATTTTCAGACGTTATTAGCAGAGTAGCACCTAAAAAATATCACTAAGTTGAAGTTACTTCTGATAGCAAATGCTGTCAACTACAATTTCAAATTTAGTGGCATAGGGCATTCCCTTCCAAGGTCTGACCTTATCTGCCTGGCATGGGGAAACTGAGAAACACATTGCTTTTACAGTGTGCTTCTGCAGCCAACTTTGCCAAAATGCTTGGCTTACAAACTTTACAGAGAACAGCCAAAGCAGACAGAAATTCTGCACTTAAAAGCTGGCAGACTTTTTTTTCTCATCCAATTAAGAGAAGGTCAGAGTTGCACTACGTGATTTGCTGAATTGTTAGCATTTATTAAAGGCTATATAGGCACACTGCTGCCAGATTTCAGGTATAACCAAATGTCCCCTTGACCTCCCTAGAAGGCTGATTGACTAGTAGCACAGCATGACCGGTCAAAGTATGTGCTTCATTTAACTAATCTTCAAATCAAAAGTAATCTCAAAGGGTTATTGGATGTTGTGTTATATGGAGCTTTTTAGGACAAACTAGTCAACTGTCTTTTCATTGTTTTGTGAATAGAATAAAAAGATCTGTTCAGATAAATCCAATAAAACAATAGAAGACTTTTACATAGGCTAAACCAGCACCAATGTATTGAAAAAGAAAAGGAAAATTGTTTAGGCAAGGAATTGCCTCATGAAGAGTGTTACTTGCTAGTAAAGATAGAGGGATTTTGATTTTATGTCAATATTTTTTATAATAAAAACCTAGTATTGCCATAACGAGAACTCTTAAGTGCCCAATATGTTGTATTTGTTGTAAAGAAATTATTTTCAGTTGTGGGAGACAGCTCGTTATGAATCATGATGTAAAGTCAAAGTTTTCTTCAAGAATTCAAGCAGTGATTATCAGACCTGTTTGTGGAAAGTGTACAGAAGGTATTTGTGCTACGGAGTGGGAAAGTTCCTAACAGGTACATTTTATTTCTGATGAATGTACAGCACTTCAGTTGATGTTTGTGAGCAACACAGCCTTAACCCTGACACTTTTCTTTGGCTTTATGACATGGAAATGTTCCCTAAGTTGCGTAGTGTATGGCAGCAGCCACTGATAGAAATCTCTACCAGTTGATATTGCTGCAGCTTTCCAGTTCTAGCAGTTTTTCCAGTTATTTTTTTCATGGTTTTTTTTTTAAAGGTTTTGTACATTCCATCTTTGTAAGTCAATATATGTTTTGTGTATACGTAAGCCTTGTGCTCTCTTGACACTCATAATGAAATATTCTTCTCACTTGTTTTTTTGCTCTCAATGCTGATGTTTTTGTTTGTTTGTTTGTTTTAAATCCTTATGAGGCTAAATACAGACTTTTTCTCCTTAAGGTCAAGGATGAAAGACGCATATCAAAGTGTTTGTGTGTATGTGTGTGTGTGTGTGTGTGTGCACGCGCGTGCGTGCATGTGTGTGCGTGCCTGTGTGTGTGTGTAGTTTTAGCTTCCTGCGTGCCATGGTACTCATAATGCTTTAGCTGACAAAAAAATTACTCTGTCTTGGAAATGTAGGAAAACTGGAGTCAAATGTGTACCTTTATCACGCACAAAAATTTCAAATAATGAAAATAAAGCTTGTTTCTTCTGTTATTTTCATGGTTGAGGATTTATTTTTCATATGTCTCATACTCACTGTCCCTAAAAGTAACCCCAAAATACAGGAAGACAGGTAATTTTTTCCAGTTTTCTTCCCTGACACCACAGGTGACAAGCCAAGGAAGCTGATTTTTTCAGGGCTGTTAAACTTTTCTGTGAACACAGAGGAAAGAGGGACTTGAGTTGTTCTTGGAAAGAAGGTGCAGAGTTGGAGCTTCATTGTTTATCTCTTTCTTCTTCAGTCCAGGAATCAAAATTAAGATTTTCATTGGTGGATTGGTAAGATTAAGAGCTGTAAAGTTTTCTGCTTGCATCACAGAAATACACAGGACATTTTATCTGTGTTATAATCTTTCAAGGGTCTGTTGCAGAAAACCAAATTAAATTACTGTGGAGAACAGAAAATTTGCCTTAGGAGTTCAATATGACTCTGCTCCTGTAAGAACAAACTTCCAGCTTGTATTAACTTCAATTTCACATAGTACCTATGTCTTCTTGGTCACTGGTGAACTCTCTAAACCTGAATCATTTGAGAACTCGGTGTGACTGGGAACTTGCTCACGAACTAAGACAGACTCTTCAGATGCATCATTTGGCATGGATGCAGCCTCAATGGAGGGGACTAGCAAGGTCAATGAAACCCCCAGTGATGAGTGTTCCCTCAGTGGCAGGACAGTCAAAATGAGACAGCTGAAATACTGAGCAGCTGTCCTTTTTTTGTGGTTCTTTCCCCCAAAACCTCTAGAGGAATATGTGTTTTATTCCTTCTTGCAAGTCATAAGGAGGTCATAATAGATCAATTTTGGTTTTCTGTCAATCTCCAGATGAATACACATTCACCAAATAGACTCTTGGTTCTAAGTATACTTGTCTATCTGCCCTGAAGTTCAGATCATTACAAAAGGCTTTATTTGTCTGCCAGCTAAAAGAACATCACATCTTGAAGCTGAGCAGTGTTGGTTTGACATTCAGAGTTGAAGAGCACTTGTTCCTTTCCATGTAAAAAAATATAATGAAGAATAGAAGCAATAGAATATCCTGATATTAGAATAATCGAAGCACAGAATATCCTGAAACCACTGGGCGTAGTAGGTAGGACACTTGTTACATTCCTAGTATTTTCTTATTGATAGGCTAGAAATGTTTTTTGTCGCCTGGATTACTAGAGCAGAGGCTCTTCACCACTGAGTAAAATCAGACAAGTTGAACACTAATTCTGTGAAACACTGTTGTTTACCAGAAAAAATCTATAGTAAATGGCCAACTTCCTCTTTGACCCTTTTGTGGTGCTTATTTAAATACCTAAATGAGGCAGCAGAATCTTTTAGGAGTCCTGTAAATAGGACTAGAGAACCCAGTCTCACCAATGAGAAACAATGCCAGGGAGAATAGGACCAAAGTAGCTAAAGGAGCAGGTACTTTGGGCAGCAACCCATAGCCAGGCTCTCTCTCTTTAGAGTGGTACCCCATAATATGCCATTGCATGCTCAAAAACATTTCCTTTTTCCTTAGGCTGACCTTCTGTCTCACATCCAGCTGTACTGCTCTGCAGTTAACTGTCCCCACAGTTTTATTGATAGTTCATGTGAATATTCCCTAATTTGGACGAAACTGAACTATCCCAGTGGAGTGGAACAGTCAATGTTATTTCTGTGGACAGATTTCTCCCTAGGCAGGCCCAGGTGTGCTAGTGGAGGAGATACCCAGCACTTGCTGCTCATTGCTACAAGCAATTGAAGGCTGCTGCCCTCAGATTTGTTCTGAGCTAGGCATATGAATGCTTTGTTCCTTCAGAGAAATGCCTTGTGACCAAAATCCTAGTGTTTAAGCTACTTACCTTAAGGATAGCCATAATGTTCACTTCAGCAGTTCTGCCTAGCAAAGCTGCAGAAGCAGTAAGTTTTGGGGCTGAGTCAGCTAGCATTTCTCACCAAGGGTTTTTCACTCGAGGGTTAAATGTTTGTAAGAAGGACATCTGCTTACAGTCTAAAAGTTAATTCGAGGATGAAATGAGGCAGCAGATGCTGTAGAGACTGGCGTGTATGGGATACTCATAGATCATACTGCTTTCTGATGTGTGGCCACAGCCCATCACAGAGTGCTTGCATCCCAGAGAAGTTGGTATCACCCCCCATGGGTGGTGATACCAAGCATCTCCTTGTCCTCCATGCTTAAGCTCTACTGCTGTTAGTAATGCAGGTCTTGTGGGAGGCAGCCACAGGATTCGAAAGGCTTGCTCTTACTCGTCTGGAAATAAACTGATCTGCTATGTGAAAGGAATGAGGAGGTGTCTTTACAAAAAAAATGTGGGCCTGATGGTAGATAAGGCCAGACATGTTGAGGTGAAAGAAGCAATGGGAGAAACCATAAATTCCATAGAAATTCCATTAATTGACACAGATAACTGACTGTTACTCACTTAAGACTGTGCTAAATCTCTGGATTTAGAGAAAAAAACAGACACAAAGTAAAAGAAAAATGGGAGGGGGGGTTATACATTAGAAGGGGTCTTAGGCATTTTGGGATGTCTGTACATCTCAAGTACCTCAGCCAATGGGGAAAGAGAGAGCGAAATGCAGCCAGGAAATTAGGATAAAAAGGAGGCGGTGTCCCCTAAAAATTTGAGAGACCCCAGGGGAAATGCCCCATGGCCTCTCCCTTTATTTGAATAAAATTGAAGGACTCCTCTGTCTCCTTTTTGGACATAAACCTCTGGTGTTTGTGAATTAATTTTCCTGACATACTCGACTTGAACTCTTCCCTTCTGAAAAAATAGCTCATGTAATTAAGACTGTGCTATGGCACAGTGAAAGGAACAACATTAAACAAGGATAATTTTCATTCTCTACTGGCTAAGCTTTCTGCCATTGTTGTTTTATGGTCCTCTCAAAACAGAATTTCTGATTGCAATTCAGCTACAGTCAATTGTAAGAGCAAAGTAAGGAAAATACAAATTTCATCTCATGCAAGCATAACTACACTGACAAAGCACTGTATTTTCTCTAACTAAGGAATAGTGGAAAACTATTTTGACTGGTACTTAAAGATCTCAGTCAGACTCCTAGAATAGAAAATGTAGATCAAATTGTTAAAGCTTAAGAAAATCACAGGCAAATGAGAACAGTCTTCTAACAAAAGGACACAGTTATGAGTCTCTTTTCCACTGTATTTCCATCCATTGTCTTGTTTTCAGATCATAGTGTAAGACTTGCAGTTTTGCGAAATACCATGTTTAGACATTCTGAAGCTCATTAAAAATACCTGGCCTTTATGTATTTTAGGAGTCCTTCATTCCACTTCATTCAGTAATGGAAAACCACCCCTCAATTGACAAAGCATGAGATACACCATGTGTTCCTCTTTTCTTTGGGACCTCTTTTACCCCATGGTCTTTCAATTAGTTTGATCAGGGGCTGTGAAATGTGGGTAGTGTTAGGGACCCTCCTATTACAGAGCAAATTGGACCCAGTTATGTGGCCATTGAGAGGAAAGCTAATGTCTTTACAAACAATTTCATGGGTGAAGGTATGTGTCTTTGAAATGGGTCCTAATGTCTCTATTGACTTTGGGCAGCAGGTTTGTTGCAGAGCCCAGACATCTTGGCTCCTGAAACAGACAAGGGTCTGCACAACCTGGAGTTTCTGAGCTTTGGGGTAAAAGAGTAGGTTCAAGGGAGGAACAGCCAACAGGGAAAGGAAGAGGGCAACTTACGTCTGAGAGTTTAGGATAAGAGAAGGCTGTGCCCTCCGAAAACCCTGCAGGCATGTTCCCCAGTGGAGTCTCTCCCTTTATCTGAATAAAGTTGCAGGACTCCTCTGTCTCCTTTTTGGACTTAGACCTCTGACATTTGTGGATTTTCCTGACACTGTGAAAGAGCTTCAGGGCTGCCAGAGCACTTGGGGCAGCTGAGCCTGGCTATCTCCAGGGGTCATGAGCAGAGAAAACCTGCTGAGCCACCTTCCCCACCATCGAAAGAGCATTGTTTCAGAGGTGGATGAGCTATCTGGGTTGCTATGATCACATTCAACCTCTGAAACAAGGAATGCCTTCCAGCTGTGGTTCCAGGTGTGTCTCCAGCCTTGTCTGGGGGGTGACACCTGGGTGTTTGCTGCCAGTCTACTTTCACAAGTAATGCGTAGACTAGATGGGACAACTGCTGCCTCATGAGTACTGAACAGAATACACAAGGTACATGCCTCAAGCCCACTTCAGAATGAGTGCCCCTCTGAAAACCCTTCCTCCCTCTCATCTTCCTCTGCTGCAGGCAGCATGCTCAGCTCTGACACCCACCCTGCCACTCACATGTGTCACTTGGAGAAAACCTATGCTGCAATGGGGACTTTGCAAATGTTGCAGCAACCATTTGCTTGGCAGCAGTAGAATAAACAGTAGAGCTCGGTTTTGCTTCAGGCTGTGAAGGAGCAGGAAGGGGCCCAGACCCTTGACTGCAGTGGTGAGGGTGACAGGAAGAAAAGAACTATCACAGGGAGCATGGTAACACAGTGGCTTTGAGGGCTGCTTCCTGTCAAAGGAAATGGCAGGGAGACAAAATATGAGCCCTCAACAGCAGATAAGGGGGTGTACCAACAGATTTCATCACGAGTTAGCAAGCTGAAAACATGCTGCATGTGAGAAAGTACAAAAAGCTTTGTATCAAAAATGTCTTTTCTCATTAGCATTTAATTTTCAGTAATACGCTTGTGAGATGTTACATAGTGATTCCTGTCATTTTGGAAATACACCATGAGATCAATATAAACAAGAACTCCAATTAAAGCATGGACATGAGACACAGGAAAATATAATGATTTCATTGTATTTGTCTAAATCACTTTGCTGTGAATTGTTGGCTTTTGTTTTTATGTATTTTTTATTATTTTGCCACTATAATTATAAATTGTATCCACTTTTTATATATAATGAAAATGCGGGCTTGTGCAAACATGAACACACTTGTTACTGCTGTTGTTAGAAGTGTCACCTGACAACATGATTGAGCCTCGTCCAGATCCGGTGGGGGGGCTTGTAGCCACGGCTGTTTGAGTGCTAACCATGTTCAGGCTTGCTTGGACTTGTACCCCAGCACAGTAGGCATGACACAGCCCAACAAGAAACTGCCTATACAAGGGGCAGCAAAAGGGGCAGCAAACGAGGGCGGGGGGGAGGGGGTAGGACAGACGTGTGGGTGGAGTGCAGACTCTCCGCATCCCCAGTGCTGTTTGCCCATTCCTTATCAACGAATTAATATAAATTGCCTTATTGATTACCTACCCGATTGTGGTGAGCAACTTATAACACACTGGTGTGCACAGTGAGGAATGGGATCATGGGCTGCATGGAAAAGAGCCTCAGGTTTCAGGAAAAGGGTCACCCTGCAAAAGGCATTGAGTCTTCACAGGAACTGCCTGAACACCTCAGCTTGCACGTTTTCATTTGCTTGAATTTAAACTCTTGATTTAGTATAGCAAATACAAAGCCATAGCTGTTGGACCTGAAGTGATTTACAACACAAATAATAATCAAAACAAGCTGTTAGTAATTAAAGTTGCTAGAACAATCATCACAATGAACAACTGTTTCAAGCAACACCAGATGTGGCCAGGCCCTTCCATTCCATGGGCAGCGAGGGCTTTATTTTTCTACGTCCCGTGGCTCCTTTTTATAGGCCAGGCGAACAACACACGACGTCTTAGGCCACGGTTAATGTGTTCTTTTCGTGCCTTCAGTTTTATTATACGGCATCACCCGGCTGGTAAAAAAAACAAAAACAAAAAAACAAAAAAAACCCCAACAACAAAAAAACCCTAACCAAAACAAACGAAAAAAAAAACCAAAAACCCGCGCACGCTCACGGCGACCGAAACGGCCCCATCTTCCCCGCCCACCCTGCTCCCACCGCCGCCGAGAGGCCGGTGAGGGCCGCGGGGCGGGCGGCAGGCGGCGCTGCGCACGCGGCCTGCCTCCCACCGGTCTTTTTCCGGTCGGTGGCGCCGGCATTAAACCGCCCCGCCCGCCTACGGCATGGTAAGCGGGGCCGCCCGCCCTCCGCTTCCTCCCGATTTCCTTCCCGGGCTCCCGCAAAGGCTGCGGGGGGAGTCGCGGTCGCGGTGATGGCGGGTGATGGCCGCCCGCACCTCGCTGGTCCTCCGCCACAGTGTTTCTGTGGGGAGCGGCACTCCCGCTCTGGGGAGGCCCCACGGTGCCAGTACTGGGGGTGAAGCGTCAGCACGGCGTGGGCCGTACCTTTGCGTTGTTGAAGAGCGATGTAAACGAGCCGGCATCTGGAGGAGTAGTCATAGCCCCGTGGTTGTGGCGCGAGGTGGGCACGATGCCCCCTGCTTGCCCCCGGAAGCCCAAGTGTGGTCAGGCTGAGCCTCTGCGCCTCAGGCTGCGTGGAGACGGGAGCGGGCAGAGCGATTCGCAGATGTGCCCGAGTGCGCTCACAGCACCGCATTCATACGTCTGCCTGCGGTAGCGGGAGCGCCTGCGAAATGGATGTTCATGGTGTGGTTAATATTTGTGGTGGGGAATGCCTGCCAGTGAGGTAGGAGGGAGAAATTAGCTTGAAAGTTAATAGCGTTCATAGAGAGTACTCTTGGCTTCGTTGTTTTGCTCTGTTTGCTGGATTGGCGGTGTGAAACTTGAGGTCCGAGACGCGTAGCTTCGAGCACGTGCTTCCAGAAATGCCACTTAAATTCCTCGTCCTGCGCCTACGCGTTTCGTTCCTGCTGCTGCTGACGGTGTCAGGGCTCTTGGAGAAGGCAGGAGGTGGAAGTTAAATCAGTTGGCTTTCTGTTCATGCTCCTACTTGAATGTTCATGGCAGCTCCAGGTTCTAAGCCTGCAGTGTACTGACATCGCAGGAGGCAGCAGTGCTGACCTACGGTATCGCTGGCTAAAGGAGGAGAGAGGGGACCTAAAAAGCCAGTAATGCTGCTCTTTGTTAAATATAATATTGAATCGCTTCTGTTCCTGTCTCTGTATTACTGCAGCTGCATAAGCTAGCTTTTACATTTGTTTTTTAAAATTAAATCATCCTGGCCATTTTGCTCTTGGTGTATGATTTAAGTGTTGTGTGCTGCCTGATAGTGTTGTTTTTTAAGAAGGAAGCAGCTATTAAAAGGTAAAAATGATATTGACTCCTTTCTGTTGGAAACTTGGAAACATAACCATGTCTTTCTCAAAGCATATTCTTATTAGACTACCGACTTCCACTTATGGGCAACAATATGCCTTTTTAAAATTTTGGTTGTTTTTTAAAACAAGGGGGTTTTTTTTCTGCCAACATCCTATTTGGCCCTTTCTATCCCCCTTTCCCCTTTTTGTATCTGCACACTGTGAATCCGGAAGTAGGGCAAGAGGAAACTGCAGATTCACACTGTAGCTGCTGCTTTTGGGTGGTTGAGGATTATGTTAAATGCTATTAATAAAACTCCAATTCTCTTTGAAATATTTTATATCCTAACTTTATAAGAGGCATGTCAAAATAGCATCTCTGAAAGTGATCAGAGGAGACTGTTTCTCAGTTTTGTATTGTTGGTAGCAGTTTGTGAATAGCCGTTTCTGCCTTTTACTTGTAGTTCAACCCAAGTTATTTAATGCCTTGGTTACGCAACCAGAGAGAAAAGAAATAAAAGCGAGCATGGTTTTTAAAATGCAACCTTGAAATCATAAAATTGGTTAGGACCTTTGAAGAAAGACATACCTCAAAATGCTCTTTATCTCCTTAGAAAAACCTGAATGACCTATAACTGACACTACTGTCTGTATATCACAACATACAAAGCAATTCTTACAGAAAAATCCCAACAAACCAAACAGAAGGCACTCCTTATCTTTTTAAGGGTTATTAAACATTTCTGTGAGTTTGGTATAAATACATCTTTTGGGATTGATACGTGTCAAGAAGCATTGAGGCTGGAGTGGGGTTGGGTTATGTGAATGGCTGGCTCCAAACGTAATGGTAGGTCACTCCATTTGATAGATGAGCTTAGTGTAGCAATTACTTGCAAAGAAGGAGTTTATCTGAAAGTCTAGGCTTAGTGGTAATGTATTTTAAAGGTTGGCAAATGTAACTTACAGGTAAATAAATATGAATTCTGAGCAGATGCTAATTATTCATATGGATTAATGTCTTGGTTTGTTTTGTTTGTTTTTTTTCTCCATTTCTAGTCCAAGAAAAAGGGTCTGAGTTTTGAAGAGAAGAGGGCCCGCATGATGGAGATCTTTTTTGAAACAGTAAGTAACTTGTAATTGTCCTGCATTTACGTTGGTGGGAAAAAAGGTCCTAAAAGGAGCTTAACTGTAGATGTAGCTGAACTCTGTATCTTCACATGCATTTCACTGATGCCCTGTGACATCAGGGTGTAAATTACAGGGGCAAAACTTCGTTCATTTAATTTCTGATCTGGTGGCTCATCCCCTGGTGGAGCCTAGGAATGAAGATGGACAGGTGGTGTTAAATTCTTCCTGTGCTACCTGTGCACATCTCATTTTGAATCTGTTACCATAAGAGAGGACAGCAGGAAATTAGGAAGTATCTCACTGGGTTTTATGGGAAGAGGAAGAAATCTGAGCTTTAGAAAAACTGAGAGCAGTGTTGGAAATGGTCCCTGGAGAGAAGAAACCTGGAGATCCAAAAGCTGAGCGACAATGGTATTGGTGGCACATGTAATACACCATGTTTTACCTTTTAGAAAAAATACTGTGACACTTGAGTACTTGAGCAATGTGGTGTATCTGTGCTGACAGTCTAACCTGGGCTTTAATGACTTTATAGTCTAATTTGAGATGAACTATGAGGACTTCAGATCACAAAAGGAAAGAGCAGGCCTTGTTACAATAATAGTGTTTTTTCATGTTATTTGATTATCAGAATGTTTCAGTTCTATTGAGGACTATGCAGGCTATTTCCCTTGCAAAACCAAGACATACAATGTATTTCCTACTTCCTTTTGTTTGCGTTGATTTAGTGTAAAAAGCTCACGCTTAGATGGTGCTGTCATTTCGAACTGAAGTGTCTTTTATGTTTTGCACAGAAGGATGTCTTCCAGTTGAAGGATCTAGAGAAGATTGCTCCGAAAGAAAAAGGGATTAGTAAGTGTTTATAAAAGTTATTTCTCTTGAGCAAGTAATCATTTTTGGGACAGGCCATACAGTGTAAATTCTCCTGGCTGCAATCTTAGGTTTGTGATTTTAAGAACAGAAAATATAGCTAGAATGGGAGACTGGTCAGTGGCAGGGATGTAGTGTTAAAAGTGATGTGGGATGGGGGGGGCTTGCTTAGGCTCTGAGCTGCCTGACTTGGAGTGACTTTCAGTGTATACTTGGAAAGGCTGACCTAGAACAGAGACTAGACAGACCAAAGGAATAAAATAGGTATTTATTGAATGGATACACCTTGGGCCGTGCAAGAGCCGGGCTGGGGCTACACCTAAGTCAAATCCAAGATGGAACCTGGTCACAAGTTTTTACACTTCTATAAGTTTTGATTTATCTACATATTGGGGTCAATTGTCCAGCCACAGTCTCAGCCCTCTGGTTCGCCCCCTTCCCTTTGCTGTTGTTTATGCTTTTTGGATACAGGTTATCCTTGATTATTCAGCTTGGAGGGATTGTTTTGTCTAACTACCCTGTGATAACACCTAATAGGAAGTTTCAGAGTTGCACACCAAGCAGTAGAGAATCTGAAAAATAGAAAAGCTGAAACCCAAGGCATCATTTCCCCTATTTAGAGGCTTGACAAGGCCTTTACCTTGTTTGTGCTCAGATACTAAATATCTGCTGTAATATCACAGATGTTTAAAATGGTAGTCCAAATACACATGGGTAATGTGCTCTTGATGTTTTTCCCTCCAAAAAATGGCTGGACAGCTATAAATGGAAGGGGTTTGTCTTTTCTGTAAAAGCCTTCCTGATGAGATCCACTGGTTTAGGATTAGGTCCAAGAAGATTTAGCTATGCTCTTGGATTGTTTTGTATGTTCCTTATTCATTTGTGTTCTAGGCTGATTGACAAAAGGGAGGCAAAGCATAATGTTTGTGTAGTTACCACTGTCCTTCTCTAGCATATCTTGGTGGCACTGCAAGAGTAAATGAACTTGCTGAAAGAACTACAGATATGAATATCGCAAAGTTATTGCAGAGTTTTTCAGTTGTCAGCAGCTAACAGAGGCATTCATGGGCTTCTGAAGAGATGTGATGCTGTCTTGATTGATTTGTCAATGCATATGTTTAGTTGAAATTTGCAGTAAATTTGAGTTTAGAGTTTCTAAAGCCACTAACATCTTTGAGTAGTCCAAATCCATCCTGTCTCTGCATATGAAGGCATTTAACCACGTAGCCTAAGCCCCAGTTACTCTGAAAAGAAAAAAATTACTTACCTGCTGCCATCCTGGCATCCAGCCTGTAGCTTCCAAAAGTTATGGGACACCCTGTAATCTTGCAATTGAACATCAGGTACCAAAACCCATAATTGAGCTCAAAGGTTTTTGTCTGCAACACCTGAGGATACTTTGCTTTGTAGAACAGGTACCATTTTTTTAGAAGGGTGAATTGTACTACAGGTTTGAAAGGAAAGTTGTGTTCAGAAACATTGATGCTTGTGAGTGTAGATGATGTTTTGTATTGAGTATAATCAAAATCAGAATCTGTCCTTCCTGAGTCTGTAGACAGATGGCTTTAAGGCCTCTGCTGCTATGAAATACTTTGTTAAGCATTACAAAGTGAAATGTAATTATACTCCCAATCAAGGAACTTAAACAAGTTAATCCAAGCTAGAATTAAGATTGCAAGGCAACTTCTCAGATACCTCTCATGGGTTTGTTATGGTATTGTAGTGTAGCATGCATATGTTTTGTGCAGTACTCGCAAGTAGTGTTTTGTGAACATCTGGTAGCAGGTGTGCAGAATACCAGTGCTTAGGAGCAGACTGCTGGTTTCAGAGAGATTCATCCCTTCAAGTGAAGCTTTGGGCATGTTGTCCTTGTGAAATCTTCCAGCTAGCTGATACTGGAGGAAAATACAGACGATTGTAGATGGTGGCTTTTGGTATTCATAATTCTCCATTAGTCCAGCTGCTATGCAGTTCTAATTTTATGTTTTTGCTTTTATTAGCCTCGATGTCAGTGAAAGAGATTCTGCAAAGCCTTGTTGATGATGGCATGGTGGACACTGATAGAATTGGAACTTCCAATTATTTCTGGGCTTTTCCCAGTAAAGCTCTTCATGCCAGGAAGCGTAAATTAGAGGAGTTAGAGACTCAGGTAAATCTGTTTTATGAAAAATACTTGTTTATCTGAATGGGTTTGCTTTTTCTTATACCCTATTGTCATTCTTGTTTATATCTCTCACATGTACAAATGTACATGCCACACATAGAGATTTTGCTATCGAAATTATCTGTCATCCATGGTAGGGCATTATTATTATCTTGCTGTTACATCAGGAAAACTTTGGAGATTCTTGTTGGAGCTTGAAAAAACTTGTCTACTTGCTGCTGAAAGCATGTTAATCATGACGCAAAGCAGTGTTTAAGGACTCAAAGGTAGCATATTTTTGTGTCTTTTATATAATACAGGCCATCATGTGGTAATAACCTAAAAGTGATGACAGCCGAAATGCACAACCCAAGTAAATGAGGCAGTGGTTTCTATTTAGCCATTATGTTTTCATCTGCTTTTATTGGTTGGCTTAATTTGTGAGTGCTTCTCTAATCCCATATTGTAGTTTTAGCAGGAGAAAAGAGCAAATTGGTCATGAATCACAGAATCAAGGAATGGTTGGGGTTGGAAGGGACCTCTGAAGATCTAGGCCAATTCCTGGCTGAAGCATATTCACTAGGAGCAGGTTGCACACAATCATGCCCAGGGGGATCTGGAGTATCTCCAGAGAAGGAGAGTCGATGACCACCCTGGGCAGCCTGTTCCAGTGCTCTGTCTTGGTGCTAGTTGCCCCTTACCTTTTTGCTGGGCGTCGCAGAACAAGAGACCATGTAAACCATGTGAAACCAAAACCATGTGAAGAGTCTGGCTCCATCCTCTGGGCACCTGCCCTTATGGTATTTGTATTTATAAGGTCCCCTGTCTTCTGTGAAGTCATCTCTTCTTCAGGCTGCACTGGTCTAGCTCCCTCAGCCTTTCCTCATAAGAGGGATGCTCCAGTCCCCTCCTCATATTCATTCCCATCTGCTGAACCTTCTCCAGTAGCTGCTTGTCTTTCTTGAACTGGGGAGCCCAGAACAGGGCAGAGCAGTCCTGAGGAGACCTCACTAGGGCAGAGGACAGGGGGAGGAGAGGCTCTTCTTCAGAAGCGCAGGGCATCTTTTGTTGCAATGCTGGTGTTCTACTGATCTGGTTCTTTCCTACTTTTTGGGAACTGTCTTTCTTTCTGCTTCTAATGGGAGTGGGAAAGCATCTATTCATCAGTTTATTTGTAATGGAACAAGATGAACAAATGAGCTTTATGAGACCATGTGATGCGATGGTACCACAGCACTGCCAGCTCTTCCCATGGTTATTCAGCATTATGTTCTTTCATCAAAGAATCATTTGAATTAATGCAGATTTACTGGTAGCATCTGAACATTTTTACAGCCATTATTTAGTTCAGGCATAGCTCTGAATAAATCTCAGGCATTGCTGACTTATGTACAGTGTTGTCAACTTCAGCTGTTTCTTTATATAATTTAATCAAAATAATTAAAGGAAAAATGCTTTCTTCCCCCCCCCCCCCCCCTTGAATTGGAGTTTGATTTAGCTGACTGTGGCTATTTTCAGGCATGGACTTAACCTGGCATAACTGAATTTAAGCTAATTTTTATGGACTGGTAGTAACAATGCGCTGGCTCTTAACTCCAGTGGAGTTTCATTTGTCTGAAACAAATTAACTTAACTCTGGACTGACTTGGAACTGAACTTCCTAGTAAAATTAATCAACTTATTAGTACATTCACACAAATTTTAGACACAGATACTTACTCTGCCAGCACATAAATTGCCAACTGAGAAATTGAACAGATACATTGCAAAACTCCTGCTTTGTTCACCAAACTCTCTGGTGCCTCTGTTTCATTGAATGTAGATGATTTGCTCTTGTATCTTCTTGGTTGTTGCTCATGCTCCTTATTATAGCCAAGTAGTTGAAAGAAGGAGTTGATATTTCTGTCCCTGTCCTCAGGCCTAGTCCCATTGTGAATTTAGAGCATAATTGGTCAAGCAGGTGTCTGGCATATCCTGATTAATATCTTCCTTGTAATGTCTTGCATAATTTTCATAATGTGTTCCATGGTAACTACCCAGAAATTGCCTACAAAAATATGCTGAACTGCTTTAAATGTACTTTTGCTTATACAAACACATCTATTACTGTGAAAGTGTAGTAGGCATGTAGTTACTGATTTATGTGATGTTATTTCTATGTAGAAATATACTATTCTGATATTACCAATTCTGCATTATAAAACTGTTCCAGAAGCAATTTTATTACCAGAACCTTATTTGCAATCCAAACCCTGTTCTTGACATATGGGCTGATTGGTGTGAGACCTCTCTTTAGATGATGCTATGAGTCTTTAAAAGTACTTCTCTTCATTACTTTGTTTTTCTGATAAGACTGGAAATGTTTCAGCGTTTCAGGGAAAAGCATTTTCACTAGCTGAAAATAACTTCTCTGACACAGTGGAAAGGTGGCATTTTCAATGAAAAACTCTCTGAATGTTTTTACAAGATGATAACAGGTTCTGTCTGTGAGTTCAAATTAGCTGTTTTGGTGTTTGCTCTTCTTGATCTGCACACATACAGATTTTCTTAAGGGCTTCTAAATCTAGTCACTGACTATCACTTGTCAGAATATACAAAGCAGAAGAAAAGAGTCAGCTATTATTTCTGTTGCATGTTGCTTGTCTTTAATCATTCCCCATATAGAGCTTGTGGCATTCTGAGAGATGTGTTTTCTCTGTGTCATGTCCAGACTGATTGTTAACTACACGAGTTGGTCTCTTTGTTCAGCAGTTAAAAGCCAAAATCAGGCTGCGTTACTTAAAGCATGTTTAAAAATCCAGCAGTTCTGTTCATGCTGCAGTTAAGGCTTTTTACGAGGAGGCATTATGTTTCCTGCGGGCATGGGTAAATAGTCAAGGGAAATGAGTGATCCCAAATGCTGAACTGTCACTTGAAAATAATATGAAGGAACAGAACGAGCTTCTTCATGATGCAAATTCCCCTATTAGTTCAAAGCACTGAGGCTTATGTTTGGTGAGTTGGTCTTGCTACAGAATCTTTTGCCTGAGTACCTTAGTACTTCAGAATGTTACAGCCAGGTTGCTCATAGCATTCTGCATTTTACAGAACTTGTGATTGTGGGAGGCTGTTTTAAGAGATGTTCTTGAAGCAATATTTTTGTCTTATATTTTTAGTGATTATTAAGCCACACCCCATCTTGGAGATCAGAAGCAAAGAAGTCTGACTCGGTATTCATGTTGAAGATCAAGACAGTTTTGTCTGGATGTTTAAAGCTGCACTTCGCAGGTCCAGGAAGGATTTATTACAACATCAGCGTGCAGAGATACCATAGTTAAAAAAAAATGCTAAAGTTTCTTTTGTCAGCTTTCCTGCCTGACCCCATCTTTTGGCTTGCTTTTGTGGAGGCAGGTGTTTGGAGGGGGGCATTAATCCCTGACTTAGACAGATGGCAGATCTTGTCCTGATCAAATTAGGATCTTGGTGGTGCCCTCTAACCATGAGTTACTGATTGGGCCTCTTCCTGTTTTTCTGAAAAGCAGGAACTGTTTCCTCCAATAGCTCACAGAGGGAAAATTACTAAGTAGGTCCATTTGGATTTTGTATTGATTTGTTTTGTAGTGGCATAGTTGCTCCTAAAGGTTTAGGCCTTCTGTCAGGTGCTTATTTTTCACCTCTTGGTTATGCTTATGCATCTGTGAAGAAGACCACTAAAAAGGTGAAATATGTTGGAAGCTGTGCTTTGGTGAGATGGGTTTATACACACATTTGGTTTATTTGCATGTGGAAGTTGCATTTGGTTAGATTGGGTACAGGTATGAGATGGTGAAAGGAGCGAGGGTGTGGACTGACAAATAATGTTTTAACAATGTATATAAATGGAGAAATTTTTAATGCAATTTCACCTGTCAAGAGAACTTTTGAAGCTTTACTGAGGGGGTAGTCTTCCTTCCCTAGGAAAAGGTGAAATGATGTGATCTTTATCAATATTTCTCTGGCTGTTGGATTCAGAAGCCTGGCATTACCTATGATGAGTTATAGTTTGACAAAACAAGATGTTTATTCTTGGCATAACCGTTGTGAGTGAGCAAAAGAGAAGTATTTCTGATGTAGCCTTAGTATAAACAGATTCAGCTTAGATTTTCTTTCATTTTTTATCTGTGTCTTGGGCAAAACAAAGATGATGGGCAAAGCACAGATCTGTGCTGAGAGTGACCTGAAAAACTAAGCACTTCAAAGATATTGTGGTTGTTAGTGTAACGATTGACAGTACTCTGAGCACTGCAGTCCAGTAGCATGGGGAAACAACCAGTTTCCTTAGTGTGGTGTTGTTCATTTTACTGTTCAGTTAACAGCTGCTCATTTTGCTGTGTTGTTATTTGTCTCATTTCTCATGGTGTTGCTTTCTTGTGGGTTAATCTTCTGTGTTCTGAGGCTTTTGCAAGGGAAGGTTTAACAGCCAAAACTATTAGAGCTGCTTTTAGAGCTGAGAGCAAAATGGTGTCGCCTTGCACTGCAGTGGAGATTGAGCAGAATCTTTTTAGAGCAGGATACAGATGGACATGTTGTGCTGTTCCCTGTGCTTGCTTCAACATACTCATGACTGAGAGACTTGAGAGTTTCTGGCAATTTTTTTTCTCCCATTAAGCATTGCATTCGGCCAGTGTTATTTAAGATGGAAAAAGTTAGTTGATGTTTCATTCCTTAAATCCCTGCCCTGGGGTTGGTAAAAGGAGGAATTTTCACTTCCCATGATTTGTATATTAAACCAAGGGAGAATTTTAACTGGGTGCATCCTGCTCACGTTTGCTAGCTAGTTTAAAAAAAAACAAAAAACAAACAAAAAAAAAAAAACAAAGAAATCCCCCTCAACCCCCTCTGGCTAGGAATGAACTTGTTGAAATCAAGTGATTTCATATGTATTAAGTTCATATGTATTAAGTTTCAATTAGCATTGAAATATGAAAAGTGAAAGAATTTATTTTAGTAAAAAAGCAATGCTGTATTAGGAAATGCTTATGTTAGGAATGCACTTTGTTTTGAAAAGAGTTAATGGAAAAAAGCATTCATGTTGTGAGTAATCTGGCTTGAAGCCTACTGAAGGTATTTGACAACATGAATAAAAGGAGAGAACCTTCTTTGTTTAGAAAACACACAAAAAGATTTAGAGTTTTAACCATCAGAAAGTTCTTTTAAGATGCAGCTTGGTTTATTTCTATCCTTTTAGATGTATTTTTCCTCCTTAAATACTGTGATGGAAGGTTGCTGAATAAATCTGCTTGAGACCACTAACTGAAGCTCAGGAAACTTCTGCTGTCCCTATTGTTCCAGGGTGAGCAGCCTCCTCCTTCATCCAATTGACTCACTCAGTTGTTGGGGTATTTCTACACGGTTTAGAGGTTGATTCTGGACTGCAGTTAAGTACAAGTGCTCAGCAGTGGCTGGCTAAAAGTAACCAATCCTGAGCTTAGGTACAAATCCCTGGAGATGTGCAGTGAGGGGTAGGAGGCCTAATGGTGCTTGGAGCTGGACAAATTTTGTGTCCCGGATGGAGCTTTGCATCAGCAGGGAGAGCCTGTGGGACCTAGTTCTGTGGAGCAAGCTCTTGGCATTGTTCTGTAGAAATGTCCTCAGCAGATGGTACAGCATCAGCTCTTAGCAGAACTCCTCACACACTTCAGGTCTCTATTGAACTTTTTAGCCTCTAATGGTTCTGAATGCAGGGTCTCACTGTTGGGTTTCTTTTTGCCTCAGTAGTGGTGAGATATTCCCAGAGGTATATGTGCAACACCTTTGGAATCCATGGCTTAATGCTTTTGATAGAATAGTTTGTTTTTGGGGTGTATTCAGTGTGTTTTTAAAAATTGTTTGTCTATTTATTGAAAAAAAAGGACTCGCAGGCATAAAATGTCTTAAGGTTTATCATGATCTTAAGCATTGCTGTAATACATTTAGAAAGCTTAGCACTATCTTTTTCAAATATATTTTATTAGTTTTAGGGAGTAGATAGGATGGTTAAAGAATTGTCTTCCAAACCAGAGAAGTACCTCAAAAGGTTTACAACCAATGTGCATGACTTACATTAGGAATTACTTATTTAGACGTTTTTCTAATTCACGAATTTAGACATATGTATGCTTACAATTGAATTTTATTAGGTTGCTGAAAATGTAATGAATTGTTCCTTTCCAAGAAAAGTAAATTTCTGATTGAAATATCTTTTGTTTAATGCCCATTATAAAGCCTTGAGCAACGTGATCTAGCGGGAAATGTCCCTGCCCATGGCAGTGGGAGATGGAACTGGATGGTCTTTAAGATCCCTTCCAACCTATTATTCTGTAATACAGAGGCAGGATCCCAGTGTGCTGACTAAGCTGTTAGAGCAGACTTCCCATACACATGCTGGGCATCCTTTTTTCCCGTCTTATCTGAGGACATGTCATTTAGCTTTCTATTTATTTATTTATTTACTTAGTTATTCTTCCTTGGATTGTCCTGACCATTCTGATAGTCTGCAGCCCCAGTGAGCTGGGTGATTTCATTCTGTGCTGGCTCACTTTTTTTTTTTTTTTTTTTCCTCTTGCATAGTCATTACTCTCCCAAGAGAGACAATTAGTGACCCCTCCTATCTTCAGCCTTCTGGCTTTCACTGACCTGTAGGTTTTATTTGAAGTGAAGAACTAGACTCATAAGGAAATGGCTTATTGCAGTGCTGGTATGGTATGACTTACTTCAAACCATCTAGGGGGAGCTATAGTAATGGGGGCAAGTGGATGAGATAATTTGCATTATTTCAGCATTGTGAATATGTTGATTATATCTATGCCTGTTTGTTCATTTATCCTGTAAGGCTTATTCCCTCTATTATTCTCCTGGTAAATTCTAATGAAATTTTATTAGCATAGTCCATGATTTTTGTTACGTCTTCATCTTACACTTAAAAGATGGTGATATCTTAAAATGAGTCTGCATTTATTAAGTCCTAAAATGTCCATCTGAGAAGACTCTTCTCATTCTGTAACATTTGGGTCTTCTGGAGTTATTTTTTTATGGTATGCTATAAAGCCCTGGAGAGTATGTTTAGTTACTGCTGCCATGGCAGGTTTCTAAAAATACAGTGCTCTGGAGGCTTCTGTTAGAATTAAGCAGCTTCATAATTTGGTGTTCATCAGTTGAATTTCATGCTTTAACTTTTACTTGCTGTTAATATGTAACTAGCTTGATGGCAACTGTGAGGTGTAGGCTTTCCTTCCTTCTTGATAAGCATAAGGTAAAATTGGCATGATTGAAGAACAATTTCTACAAAACTGTCTCTATAATAACTCCAAAGATTTTAATGTAGGTTTGAGGGAAGATTCCTACTATACTAAAGAGGATATATCAATATTCTGATATAATGCAGGAAAACTACTAGGTTTTTCAAACGGGGTTGTATGTGACACTGAATCATCACACAGTTTACCTTTTTGAAGAGGTTTGCATTCTGGTTGCTGGCTCCGCTCCTGGCATTGCAGTGAAATTGTTAATCTGAAATGAGAAGAAACTGGAAATAAAAATAGGGCTCTCACTGCAGAAGCCCAGTCAGGTTGGGCGGAGACACAGCCCTGCACTTCTCCCTGTGCCCCATGGCCAGCTTGGCAGTTGGGAATGACAGTTCAGCAGATCAGCAGAAAACCAGCATCCCAAGAAACTTTAAAAGCCTAAATGTTCTATGCAGTTTGGAAGTTTGCCTGTAGTGTAAGGCCAGGAGATCCCAGCCTGGTGATAAGCAGACTATACTACTTTCAAAGCTGGATTTGATGGAGACAGTGAGTTGTAGTTCTGTTTAATTTGAACTTGGACTTTCACCTTAAAATCTTGTAATTCAATTAATATAGCATATTTTATTTTAGAAAACTAGCATGCATGCAGAAATGAAAACTACCAGTAAGCAATTATAGAAGTCTCACTTCGTAGAATTTTCCTCTTCTGAAAGGAATAACATTAAAAAAAAAAAACAAAACAAGAGTATAAAACCAAAAAGTATTATTTTGATGCAGGGAGGCTTTAGAGGAAAAGGTCTTTCTTGTCACAGCCACACAGCTCATTATTTTTGAACGTGTGGTAGTTCCATGAAGGACTCTTTCTTTGTATCAGAAATTGGAGATGGCTTGGTGACCTGTCTAAACATTACTTAAAAATGACAAAATAGGCATAAAGAGTGAGTAGGTAAAACTGCTGTCAAAATTCTGAAATTGAATGGATGTATTTAATATCTCAGTGTAGAATTTGGGCATTTATAAAAGTCTGTGGAAAAAAGTTTGGTTTTTAAAGTCTTTAAGCAGAATGTGAGCTCAGGGTATACTGGATGAATATTGTGTTTTAACTTGTGCTTGTCTCTACTGAGTCCCTGAAGGCATTGTTAGTGTATGGTCTAGCTGCTTAGGACAGCAATCTTTAAAAACCCTTTAGGGAAAAATTAAAATGTCTCTCTTCCTCTCCCTTTCTTTCCGAGGGAAAATATATTTCTGTGTTCTTCCTGCCTTGAACAGACCTGTTAACTACCGTGGACTTTGAAGGCATATTAAATACCCTGATATGCAGTAACAAGCATATCCTTCATGTCCAGGTATGAAAATTGTCTGTAGGTCGGTCAGCATGTGAATGTCATTTCAAGTTCTTTCAGCTTTCCTTATTAGATTGCCTGCATTTATGAAACACTGTTAAATGAGGTGCTTCAGCTTTTTTTTTTTTTTTTTTTTTTTTTTTTTTTTTTTTTTTTTTTTTAGTTTGGTTGGGGCATATTTGATATTTGTATCTGAGTTGACAGCCATCTGTCCCTCACATCGTGCCAATTAGACCAACTTTGAAAGCAGCCACAGAAATTCAGTTCTTTCATTCAGCCTGCACAACTGTTTCTTTCACCTTTTGTCTTTTAAGGAGGCTGGCTCGAGCAGTTATTTTTTTGTTGTGTAACCGCTACTTATCAAATGGTGTTGCAAACGAATGAAGCAAAACCAAAAGATCTTAACAAGATGTCCTGGTTTGAAAGACAGGTATTTGCTAAAGAAAGGCAGAAGCCTCCCTCTGAACTGAAGAGTGTGATCCCTCCTCCCTACGAATTATTATAATTTTGGAATTAAGGGAGCTCTCAGGCAAAGGTACGGGGATATGAATAACAGTTCTTTACTAATATATCTAACAAGACCTACAAAAAAACCCCAACAGCTATGAAATTAGCCACAAACAGAACAGTAACTCAGTCCCAGTGCATTTTGGCTGCAGGCACGTTTTCCATGAGCTGCAGTTCCCGGTGCTGGGGGCGGGCAGGTCCCGCAGAGCTGCAGGAGGGCTGGGGGTGATGGCAGCGCTGTCCCAGGGGGAGAGAGAGATGGAGAGAGAGCCCTCCGCTCACGGTGTGGGTCTCAGTGCTCAGCAGAGTGCTGGATGATGGCAGGTTAAAGTGAGAAGGCAGCAGGGCAGGGTCTGACAGCAGTGAGGATGGCTCCCAGCACTGGGATGTCAGGGGTGGAGCAGAGGAGGCGATCGTCCTTCTTGTCCGCACTCCGCGGGGGCAATGGGCTTAGCCAGAGCCTTCTGCTTCCTCTTCTGGCTGTTTGGATCTCTAGGGGTTTCCCTTTTCCCTCCCCTGCCCCCTTTCCCCTGCCATTAGGGCCTAATCAACAGGTGTCTTAGTATGACAATGGGGAAAATTCCACAGAGGGAAAAGAGAATAAACCAACCTCCAACAGAAGACATTTTCTGTAAATTGCCTTAGTTATTATGGCAAATCTAAAAAGATGGTAAGTAATGGGATTAGCATACTTTTAATATAGAGGGATTTGCTCTACGGTAATATTTTTTTAAAAAATGCAGGTAACAATATCAGGTTTGCACATGGCTGGTAACTGTGGAGGGAAGATTTCTCATTTTTTTCCTCTGTATACCCCACATTTTATTTGCCAAAAAAAAAAAAGACTCATATTCAGCGTGACCAGAGAGCAGAACCATGCCTAATTTACTGTATGATATGTCATACAGTAGTATGATATTCTTTGTAGTAGCTTTGTCTGACAGTTGTAGGGAGAGTCTTCTTCAGATATTTCTTCATTTTAGTCCCCTGGAAAAATCTTTCACTTACTTAGCATTAGTGTCTGATACTTCTTTTTTTAATCACTGACGTATTACAGTGCAAAACTAAAAATGTTGAACTCGTTATCTCTTCAGTACCTCTTTAAAAAAACTGAACTTGCACATTGGCAGGATTAGTAGTATGATCTTTTGGAGCAAGTGTTATTTACTTAAAATAATTAGTGTACAATCCTTTGATTTTGAATAGCAAATATAATGTGTTATGGGGGAGGAGAATGTATTCAGCTCTGTCTTGATGAGCATGATGAGGGAGTCGAGAGCAGATGGGTCAGGATAAAACAGCATAGTAGGAAGAGTGACGCTGTTGTGGGTGTGTGCTATGGGCTGCCTGATCAAGAGGTGGAGGGGGATGAGGCCTTCTACACGCAGCTAAAAGCAAGTCTCAAAGTCACAGACCTTGGGTCTTGTGGGGGACTTTTAAGTACCCAGTCATGTGCTGGAGAAGCTGTACAGCAACATGCAAGCAGTCCAGGTTCCTGGAGAGCATTGACAATAACTTCCTGCCACAGGTCATAGGGCATCCCACAAGGAATGGTGTGCTGATTGACCTCATAGTAATAACCAACAAGGAAGCCTTGTTGGGGGTGTGGGAGTTGGGGGCAGCCTTGGCTGTAGTGACCATAAGATTATAGAGTAAGTGTTGGATGAAGAGGTAGCAGGAATGCAAGCAAGATGATGACCATGGACTTCAGATAAGCTAACTTTAGCCTCTTTAGGGATATTCTTGGAAGAATCCCATGGGAACTAGGCTTTGCAGGGAAGATTGGTCCCAGAGATTTGGTTGATGATCAAGGCTCACTTCCTCCAGGCTCAAGAATGATGCATCCCAGTGAGGAAGAAGTCAGGCCAAGGGCACAAGAAGCTGCCATAGATTAATAAAGAACTGCTGTCGATACTCAAGTAAAAGCAAAAAGTTCCCAGGAGACAGAAGCAAGGCCAGGCTACTTGGAGTTTGTATTGAGAGGTGATCAGAAGTAGAAATGAGACTTGAAAGGCCAAGTCCCATCTAAAATGACATCTGGCTACCTTCTGAAATTCAACATGGACAAATGCAGGTTCCTGTACTCAGTTAGGAAAAACACCATGCACCAGCACAGCCTAGGGGCCAACCTGCTGAAAAGCAACTCGGCAGAGAAGGACCCGGAGAGCTTGGTGGACAACAAGCTGTCCCTGAGCCAGCAATATGCTCTGGTGCCCCAAGAAGTCCAGTGGTATTCTGGGGGTGCATTTGAAAGAGCATATTGAAAGATATGATCCTGCCCCTCTGCTACTCAGTCCTGGTGAGGCCACATGTGAAGTTGTGTGTCCAATTCTGGGTTCCACAGTACAGGAGAGACTTGGAGCTCCTGGAGGGGTCCAGTGAAGAGCTACTAAGTTGGTCAGGGGTCTGGAGAATGTCTCTTATGAAGAAAGGCTGCAGGAGCCAGGGTTGTTCAGCCTCAAGAAGAGGTGACTGAAAGGGTACCCCCTTAATGTGTATAAATAGCTAAGGGGTAGCTATGAAGAGGATGGATTGATTGAAGCTCTTTTTGGTGGTGCAAAGCAATAGGACAAGAGGCAGTGGGCAGAAACTGGTGCACAGGAAATTCTATGTGAATATGAGGAAGAAGGTCACGGTACAGGTTACCAAGCACCAGCACAGGTTGCCCAGAGGCATTGTGGAGCCTCTTCCACTGAAGATATTAAAGAACAATCTGGACACAGTCCTGTGCAGTGTGCTCTAGGACAACCCTGCTTGAGCAGGGAAGTTGGACCAGATGATCCACTGTGGTCCCTTCCAACCTGACCAATTCTGTTATCCTTTTTCTCCAGAAAAGCAAGTTTATTCCAAATCTTCTCTCAAGATTTTTTAATTAACTCTTTCAAAGATTGCATTAAAAATCTTTTTATGGTAAAAAATATCATGCATAAAGAGAAGAGAGTTCTTGAATATTTTTCCAATATATCTATATTGCAGTATTAAAAAAAGAAGTTATTATGAATAGAGAAACAAGGTGGGCCCTAATTCTTCCATTCTCTTTTTCTACAGTCTGTTTTCCTTCCATTTTATAATGTTCTCTTGCTGAAAAAATCTCTTTTATTCTTCAGTTTATGAATTAAAATTTCTTGCTCTGTCTTGCTTTGATCCCTGCTCTTGTTCTTACCTGTATTTCCTGAACTATTGCAGTCTCCTAGTTGCTCCTTCTAAGTGTCACCAAATACAAATCTCTACTTCATATTGCTGAAATGACTTAGAGTGACTCAGGGTAAGATCTTGCATGCTGCTTTCTCTTCCTTTCACAAATGTTAAAATATTTTTAAAAAGAACTGTGTTTATGTAGCAAGTGTGTGTTTGCTGTTTGTGCCTCACTAACAGTTTATCTCATCCCTGACTGAAGTCTCAGTGGACCTGGTGGCTGCTCCTAACTGTAGTTCAGTTCACTATGTGGTTTACATGGAGAAATGGCATTTCATGAGTGATACGTGACATCCTAGATACCAGAGCGGAAGCCATAGTACTGCAGGTCACAAGGAGGGCTCTCTACACTGCTCTGACCACAATTAGCTGGCTGCAAAGTTTGCTTATGTGTATTTGGAAACCCTGGGAAGCATGAATTTGTGACTGTATATGTAAAAGGAGTAGCTGTATCCTTGGCTGGTGTGATAATTTAGAAAGCAGTTCTGCACTTCAGTGTGCTGCCCTTTGGGATTTTCCTTCCTCTTTAAGTTTTAGTCAACAGTAATTGTTGAGTGATTTATTTTAGTGATGTTCCATGCCTTTCTTTTAAACACAAAGGTCTGTTTTTGATATTTTTAGATTGTTCTTCAGCTGTTGATTTTTGCATCTTTCCTTTCTATATATTATTAGTCTGTTTTTAGCTTCAATTTTTTGTTATCTTTCTTTAAAATCTAGATTAATGCTTTCAGGTACTTTTTCTCCATGCCTTCTGTCAATTCCACTTAAGTTTTTCAGTAGTGGATTAGTTTCACATAGAATAGAAATACATCTATCTACTGCTTAATGTTACCCTAAACCTCTTGAACTGCTTTTGTTTAAGCCGAAAACAAAGGACAGTGCCTTTAACCTGAGACAAAGGACAGTAAGCTTCAAACCCAAAGCAAATAACTTTGCAAGTCAGAAATAATTAAAAAATGAATGTCTTTAATTCTTCTGTAGTGCCACAGTGAGGGGTGCTCGCAAGAGCAATAGTTTTTAATACCATTTTTGGTTGAGATTTTGGCTCAAACTGATTATATTTCTCTTTCAGACCATAATGATAGTGGGCTAACAGCTATGAGCCCCCTTGGTGGTTGGCATGTGCAACCTTGGCTTGATTCTTGTCCAGTGAACATATACAGGGGCTGGTTTTGCATGGCTTATACTACGTTTGTTGATATTTTAATATGCTGGTGAGACAAGCTACATGTTTGGTGGGATACTGGTGGTTAGAGTGGTTAAAAGCAGGGAATCAGAAGGCCTAGGAGCAACAAAAACTTCTGCTGGAAAAAAACAAGTTTTTTTATTCTAGAATAAAAGTCAGTCAGGCAGGTTTTGAGAAGGAATGGAACTGAAACCTGCTGCTGCTGTTCATTAAACATTCCTCTTCCATATGTTCCAATCAGTGGCTTGCTGAAATGGAGCCCTGGTATTAATGCGTTCATACTAGATTATAAATTGTGTGTACGTCTAATCTGTGGTTTTTGATATGAGCCAGACCCCAAGTTCTGTGACAGAACTGGTGGTTATCATCACTAGCATTTTGCACACCCAAACTACTGCATACATGTATAGCTAAACATTGTGGCACCTTTGAAGAGTAGGAAAAATCATCCCTTTGGGGGACTTTGGATTGAATTAGTGTCTAAGGCTAGTGGCCATTTAATTGATCATAAAACTAAAGAAATTTTTTCCTAACTCTCCTGTTTTATAAATGCTAGTTACTTTTCTTCATTAAGCTGTCTTCTTACAGGCTTCCAATGTGTTTTGAAAACATGAAAATGCTCTTGTGGAGAACATATTTAACTTCTTAATTTCGAATTATTTAGTCTCCTCTCTTTCTTATTTCCCTTAGATGAAGTTTTTGCTGCTTTCTTGCACCTTGCTTAATCATGTGCTGATTCAGAGCAGTCAGATTTGAGACACAGAACTTTGTATTGGAGTAGAATCTCTCTGTACTTCTCCACACCTGGTCAATTGTGGCAGAAGGTTGTTCTTGTGTCAGCCCAGACATCTCTCTCAAGAAATATAGATGGGATACAGTATCTTTTATCTGTGGACCAGTCTCTCTGCTGTTGGCAGGAGTCAGATTTATCTGAGAGTAGTTTGTTCCTTAAGAAATTGTTTGCCAGGTCTCTTGAAAAATGTCCCCAGGGCTGCTCCCAGGATTGAAATATTCCATCTGCTACTGTGCTTCTTTGCAATCAGGCTTTTCTACAGCTGATGAGTGGGAAAGTAAGTCACTGTATTTGTCACGTGGTCTTCTGCTATAATACGTACACAGTGTTTGTAAATTTTGCCTTTTTTTTTTCTTTTAATGGCCTATAACCTGTCATTTGCCATTTGCACTTACCTTTCAGTTAAGTATTATACCATGTGTATCTATCTTTCCTCCAACTCCTTTATCCTTGCTGACTGTCTTTGCTTCTTTCATTACAGTTATTTTTAGCTGTGTTTCCACATCTCTATCCAAGTCCTTCTGCTTCTCCCATTGTCATAGATTCTTTGTACAAACCCTGGACATCTGTTCCTCACCCTTTGAATACTTATCCTGTGTTGGAGTTTTTCAGTATCTTGCCTCCTGCTATTCCTTTTCCTTATCCTCATCTTTTATTTGTTGTTATAGAGGATAACCACCATGACTTCACAATAATGCACAAAGAGCTGAGGTGTCATTTTATTTCGTAATTTTTTTGTTACATGAAATAACAATTAAAGAATAATTTAAAAATCCAAAAATACCCAAACAATTAAAATCTGTGAGATAAGAAAGCAGTATCTTAAATGAGATTGTGTAAAAATCATCTTTGCTTTTGGGCAAATGAAGGTCTTCTAACCTCCTGGCATGGCAACCTTGCATGTTGTGTAGGACAGAATCTAAGAAATTCCTTTATCTCCCACAGTTTGTCATTAGTGTCTCTTGCATTATTAAATGATGTGGAATAGTGAGGATCAAGAAAATTATAAGATACCTTACTGGGTGCTTCCAAGCTGGCTTTTTTGATTTGCTCTGTCTCAAGAGCTCCTTCTGTACATCCATTTTAGTGAAAGCAGAAACATTCCTTAAGAACTTAATGAGTATGATAAAAAAACCAGAGGAAGTGGCACTTTTATGACCTCTTTTGCAGAGACTATTGGTTTCTTTGCGCTTGCAGTATAAGGGTCTAGATAAGCTCCTTGGGTTCTCTACCTCCTCTGTGGGTTTTGTTCCAGAAAAATCCTGTGTTCAGATATGCCAAATGACCTGCTCTAGGCCTTGTCTTCCTTGGACTTCGTGAACTGCAAATTGCACACAAGTACTTACCCTCTTCTGAACTGTATACCTCTGTTTAGTCTGACATCATGTGGGGACTAACACACCTACCCTTTTAAGAATTTTGTGGAAAGCCTGGAAGGAGTACTCTTTGGCTATCCAGCAAAATTAAGATGTTGGTGTACTTCAGGCCACACAGTGAAACCTACACTGCCTCTGTGGTTATTCACACTGAGAGCAGCAAATAAAGAGCTGGACATATTTTTCTTCAAATTATGTCTTACTGTTAGTATAATTCCTATATAAATTGAAGAAAACTCAAACATTCTATTAGAAGACTTTGTCTGTATGTATGCTCGTGCATGCATGAACACAGAGTAATTATTTTTAAAAATTGAGCTGTGAAAGGAACCATTAAACCCAGTGAGCTGCAGTTGAGCTGTATGCTAATCTTTATGGACCACCAGTATGGAGTTTCTTTTTACTGTTATAACTTGGCAAGTAAGCTCTGTTTGATAATTATCATATGTTTACTTTTAATATTCTGAGAATTACATCAGCTGCATGATGTAAACCATATGGTTAAATTATCAAGGCGGGGGATTGCAAAAAATCTGGGAATGCTTTTGCACTCAATGGAATGCTTAGTGAGCAAGGGAATGTAGAAGTGGAAGATTCATGAGTGGGATTTTGGGGTAGGGCAGAGTAAAACCTGAGCTCTGACAGCTGTTCTTTTCACAGTTAGTGTGATGTATTTAAAACTAAACCATGGGGTACTTAAAAAGCATGTTATTGTTTGTTTGGTTTTTTTGCTATTGTTTTTTTTTATTTTGTGTTAGTTTCGATGCAGTAACTGGTTTTCAAACTGTATTTTGTTAGATTTTTTTTTTTCATTCTCATGCATCTCCTTTAATATTTCAAGGTGCTTTTTCTGATACTGAGTATGGTGTCCCTGAGGGTCAAGTCATACTCCTGCCCAGCTTAAAAGTTTCCGGAGTATCTCTGGAAAACTGCCAGCTGACCTGGGGAAGCCCAGTTTAAGATGGGTGGCAGGTTAATGGAGAGAGATCTCTCTTGGCAAATTATTTCTCCTGATGTAACAGAAAAATGGAAGGATTATTTACACTAGCCCTGTGAGATTCCTCTGCCTCAGGCCTGAAGGAAGGGATCTCTGTGAGGTCTAGCAGTGCAAGTGCCACACAGTAAAAGGGGGCCACAGCTTTACATGTGTTTGAACAGATGCTTCTGTTCATCAGCATGTAAAAGGGATTGAGGCTGTGCCACTGGCATATCAAACTTTGGGAACGCTGGTATCTGCAGCTGAGCAGGTGGATCTGCTACAGCTTTTGTAACTGCTTCCATTGAATAGGGACAGCTGGAAAAAGACCAAAGGAAATAATCAGATCCAAAGCCTCCATGTTACAGGGTCCTTTGCATAGAGATCCCAGATTATGGTATGAAATAGGATTTTAGTCCAATGCTGAACATTCAGTATATAACAAGATTTTGTGCCGGGGAATGAAAATCCCTTAGACTTGAAGTTGCTTCCTGTAGTTCTTTTTTGTGGTTCAGAGCCTCAGATTTATATTTGGGCACTTTTGTATTTATTTTGTTTATTTTAATTCTGTAAGTTATACATGTATTTTATATTTTTTAAATACATGTATTTTGAAAAGATAGATCCACTTGTTTATTTAGACATGTTAACATATATGCACATTTTATAGCTATGTTTAATATGTTAGTGAAAAAAATGATTTTGTTCTTTGTTTTCTTTATCAGTTTGCTGAAAGCAGTCAGAAAAAAGAGGCTTTACTAAAAAGCATTGAAAAATCAAAAATTGGACGTGAAGATACTGTAAGTTGCTTTGGGGGGAGGTAATCCTACAAGGAAATAGCGCTACAAGTATGTACTTCTTGTAAATACTGGTGTAGTACTTCCAGGTATTTTTAGATTTAAAAGTATCTTAAAAATTGAACTACCCAGAGGTGTGTACCAAAATTGCCTGTGTTTGCTGACCTTTCAAACCTGCTAACTACAAACTTACATGTTGGTTTGGGTTTTTTCAACTTATTTGTAATATATTTTTAATATATAATACTCCTAAATTACTGTTCTGAGCAGCCATGTAAGCCCAGTGTTCTTCACTTGATGAATCTGCAAAAAAACCCACAGGTTTCATGTCTGTCATAACCAACATAGTACTTAGAAATACTTCATATGATATTCTCAGTTGCTGACTTGCATTGAGATGCTCAGTCTAAAGTGATTTAAACCTCCAATGAAAGAGAGCCAGAAGCTTTCCGGAGGAATTGAATTTGGAAAGTGCCAAATCTTCGAATCCAAACTGTTTCATAGAAACTCTCTAGGTTTTCCCTGTGTATGTTTCATCTATCTAGTAAAGAATAGAGTGAACCTTGCCATCAAACTCTGTTACAAATTTGCAGTTCCACAGATTCAATTAAAACCTGCTTTTTGGCAGTATCTTTAATGGGGATTCTTTACTCATTCATTCACTGTAATCAGGAATCAGCGGCAGGTTTCTCACATAGTTGTGCTTGTCATGTTTCCAAACAAACTGTTTCAGCTTTGGGCTTCTCCAGCATGTGGTCTGCCCTATGGAAAGCTGTTGCTCTGGAAGTCCTGTTCTGGCTGATGTTTCCAACATTTGTTGGAAATATGTATACCTATATACATAACACGTATATATGTATTTATGCATAAACATGTATAATCTTCCTGATTATACATAATCAGGAAGAAGTCCTAAAACATCTAGATTGCAATGTAGGTCTCCAAGCATCTCACCTCAGCATCTGGAAACTTTTCTTTTCCATTCTGCATTTTCAGAACATGCTGAATCCAAACTGTTGACAAGAGCACTGGGAATATGGAAGTCTGGGGTGGGGGAAAACCCAACAACCTTAAACAAAACCCCAAACACCTCAGATTGCTGGGTTACTACGGAGATTGCCAATGGTAAAATCTTGATGGTTTACAAACTCATGCAGTCTAGCTCTTCTAGACTACCCTAGCTTGAGTTATTTGAATATCAGCCAGTTCCAGTGTTTGTAGCTATAGACTGAATTAGAAGTATGTGCTGAGCAGGCTGTGGGAGAGCTCATGTTGAGTCAGCATCTGCAGTTTCTTATTGATTGATAGAATCTTTTGAGGTCTATATTGTGGACAATCCCAGCAAAGACTACAATGTCATAAATATATGAATTTATTTTTGAGACCATTGCTCTTAAATGGTGTAGAAAAGGAAAGAAGACAAATTCAGAGGGTGTTCATACACTGCATCTCAGTCTGTGGAAGGGTGGATGGTAGGTTTTTCTGTAATGCCATCTTTAATTACAAGACTAGCACTCCTAAATACTGCTTAACCTTTACGCCCCATACTTAAGAGATCTCTTTGGAGTTTGTTAAACCATAGTTCAAAGGTTGTAGAAAATTTTTCTTTTGTTGTTCCATTTTGGCCTTAATTTTTTTCTTTCCAGTTGGTATTCAATATAATTTAGAACTGAGAGTTCTATGTATTAAAATGGAATGCTCAAGTGATTCATATACAGAAAGCAGTAGTGAAAGCAGCTTTTAAATTTGTATGTTCTAATTTTTTTAAAAAACTTCATGTGATAATTACTATTTTTAATGTTTGGGGTTTTTTTTCTATCTCCCAACATCCTTTGAATCCTCAGGTGGAACGTGCAGCTCTGCTGAAGGAACTTGCTGCCCTTCGGCAGAAAAAAGAGCAGCTAAAGAAAGAAGTAGAGAAATACAGGGAATGTGATCCAGATGTGGTTGAAGAGATGTGTAAGTTGTGTATTGTTTAAAGTAAGGAAAAGGTCTGCGCTTCTTTAGCTTAAAATCTGGTATTCAGAGGTTAGTCAAAGAATAGCTGCTTTTCTTTTTAAAGCTCAGCAATATTGATGATTTCTTTTCATGTTCTGTTCTGTTATATATTTAGGTTTATTGATATTGTTATTAATTATTGAGGAGGTTTATTGATATTTACTCTGCCATGACTTAAGCAGTTGGGAAACAATCTTATAATTGAAATACTCTGATGCTTTAGAATCAGGATTATCCTTACCAGAACCATATTTATTTTGTAACTTTGTGCTGTATCCTAGAATGTCTATAGAAAGAGGAGTTTCTGGCTCCTGTTTACTTTGAGTTCCATGCTGTTGAGTATTTTTCTACTTACTTTGTCTTGCCTATTTAAAACCATAATAATTTCATTAGAGTCACTTAACTGTCACTTACATGCAAGTGGATTATCACACTCTTAACTGACTGTGACATACTCTGACATGCTGAGTTTCGGTTGGAGTTCCTCACTCCAGTGGAATACAAGGAATGGTGAATGACTTTACTACAGAATTTGGCACTGAAATGCACTTAATATTCTGATCCTCAGCATGAAAAAAATTAAAGCATGCATGGAATTTTATTTAATTTTCTCTACTGCAGCTTTCATGTTTGTAGTGGTTTTAGTTTGCCAATTTGAGATTTCCTGGCCAATGCACCAATTGGCCAATGTGCCAATGCACCAATGCACCAATTTGTGTTGCAGGTTTTATTTATTAGGCTATTACATTGCTACTCAAGCACCACTGCATATTCAGGTTGCTGTAATGCCAAAATGCTGTTACACAGTGATGAGAAACAGGCACAGAACATTTTCTGAAAAGAAATGTGGCTATATCTTTCTCCTTTCTTATTTTACTAACAAAGTCCACAGCTTTAGAGCTGTTCTGAGAGAAAGCCAGAAACATAAACAGAGTTGGCAGCACTCACCAAAATTGGACAGATATTATTTATTTTGAGGGGCTGTGACATTTTTTGTCAGCTGTGTTATCTTTCCCCAAGGATGTAATGGCATGCCAGGGAATAAGCAGATTTGAGACTTGAAGTTAGTTACTGTGCTGTAAATCCCTCACTGCTGCTCTCCTGAGGAAAAGACACATTCCAGCTGATTCCAGCTGTAAAAATGAATGAGGTTAGGTAGATACCAACAGCAGAGGGATGTGTACTGCCAGATATTTTAACTTCTGAGGTGCTCTTACAGTCATCATCGCACAGAATGGTTTGAGATCCTCTCTTTTGAAACAGTCACAGTGAGCATGTTCCTAAATACGACAGAAGAGAGCAAATCACAGCTGCAATACTAGGGTAAGCTGCATTAGCTGGCAGCATGGAGACTAGTATCCTGGAAAGAAACAAAGAGAAAGGGAGGAAATGTAATACTTAGTTGCTTCAGTCATGACCTTGTCTTTTGTCTGTATGTTGTGGGTTTGGGTTTTTTTGTCCAGGTGTATGGAAACTCCACGTGAATTTCTGTAATGGAGGCATGAGCATTTAAGAGACTTGTGAGGTTGGCACTTTTGAGCTACCTGTGGGCTTCCTAGGGGAATATGCAGTAGTGTTTCAAAATTATTTTCTCCTTGAACTTAATTTTAAAAGTTTTTGCTTCATTGTATCTTTTTGTCAGGTGTTGCTGCACTGGCAATGTGCATTGCTGCTGGCAATGTATGAGGCAATAAATGGTGATGTCAGTTTTGAGGAGTTAATGTCCTTGTCAAAGTGAATGAAAGTTGACAGGCTTTGTGGGAGAGATGGAATGGGAAAAAAAAAAAAAAGGTTGAGGGGAACTTCTTTTGGTTCCAGAGTGCAGTAAAGTGCAAAGGCAAAAGTAAGAAGGCAATAAAGAATCTCAGGCAATAGAATGCCTTCAGCTAGACATAAAAGTTACTGCTGCTGTTTCACAGAAAAACACCTTATAATAAGTAATTTACTCATTCACAGATTTTCAAACTGCACGTGGGTGATAGGATTTTTTACTTCTGTACAATTTAGATAACATAACCGTTGGGATTATTTCCAGTTAAATCACTTGAGTGGATTTCAAACTACATTGTTTTGGAATCAGAGATGGCTGTTATGTTATGTAATTGTACTCTTTTTAACAGCCGAACTGTTCAGTAAGATATATTTTGTAATGGGCAGTTGTTCACTTTTTACGTTTGGGTTTTCCCTCTTCCTCCTTAATGAATTCAACCTGATTCTCAGTATAAAATTTCATCCTGTTAATTTCTCATCCCATATCACACAGAGCTTCCTTGATTCTTCTTGCATAAAGTATTTTAGGACTGTATCAAATTGTTATCTGTTTTCAGTGGCCTTCAAATTTGACAAATGCTTTGCTGTGTCTTCTAATCGCCCTCTCCCTCAGTGGAGTTTTGCGGAAACAAACCAATTGCACAGCAGCGAGCCTGTTTAAAATGTGTATGTGCACACACACATATATATATAATTTTCAGGGTCAAAGCAAAAGTTTGAGTGATTCATAGCAAATATCTTAAGACTCAGCGAAAAACTGAACATCTGTCTTTGCTTCCTGAATCTTGTCATGGGAAAGTTGAGTTTGACCATGTAACTAAATATATTATAATGCATATTTAAAAGGGGGCAAATGGGAAAACTAATAACTCTGGTTTTTGCTGACTTCACTCCTTGTCCTTTTAGTATCACTAACAGATGTTTTGTTCAATGTTTTCACTTACTTTCCTTGTCTTTTGTATTGGAGGTACATAGCAGTGTAAATTTTAATGCCTTCTCAAATTTACAGCATTTGAACACAGAAGAATTTGTGTGTAACAAGTAACTAGAGTAAATAGCAGAAGCAGCAAGATTTAGGGACTGACCGCTAGAGGAAGCTACGTAAAAGTCAGGTCTTATGGATATATTCAGATAATTCTATTTTACAGGAACGGTATTGTAAAAATACATCTATAACAGCAAAATATATGGATTTTTTTCTAATGTCCTCTGCAGTTCAGAAGCTTGTCTTTGCCACTAGTAATGTTGTTTTAAGACACCTATAAGTTAGGATTGATTAATAAATTATTTCTCAAAGGCAGTATAACTGACAAGAGTCATTAGAAGTAAAAAAAGCCAAACAAATAGTGGAATTTTATACTTTTCTATTAAATTTGTGATCCTGCTTTAGATGGTGCAGGGCAGGATCATTGTTTCTCACCTTTGAGGTTTGTCAATGTAGGCTGGAATATATTCTCATGGGAGAACAGCCATTGTAGAGAGATTTGTCTCTTATGTGACATGTAAAGCAGAGTTGGAGACGTGATTATTCTAGATTCTCTAAAGGTTATGGTAGACAGCAAAGCCATGGAGAATGCAAGCTTACAATAATGTTGAGTTATTCATGGGTCTGGATCTTCAAAGAGACAAGAGCAGTAATTGGTTGCTATAAAGCTTGAAGACAAAGAGTTCAGAATATTGAAGTCCATGCTAAAGCTTTCTGGTATAGAGTCCCAAGTAGAAGCAGCAGCAGCAGCTCCCTAGCATTTGTTTCTTCTTCCGCCTCCTCTTCTTCTTCCACCTCCTCTTTTTCCTTTTCTTCTTCTCTGTGTATGTGTGTGTTTGTCACCCCAGTACAGGGGTTTTTATTCATAAATCATCCAATGAACTAAAACCGTGAATCTAAAACATTCTTTCTACTCCTATTAGAATTTCAATTCTAAAGTACAAAAGTAGTGTCACTTCTTACATGTAATTTTAAGCATATAGTTCTCTCTATTCACGTAAATGTTTCTATCTGTTCTATCTAGAAAATGCAGGCAATGTTCTTACAGTATTTTCATTCTGTCTGGGGCTAAGTTACTGAACTTCTAACTAAACTTGAACTTTATACTAGACTTTAGGGCCTTTTACTCTCTTAAGGCCTTAAAGTATATTCCTACTTACTTAAAACTAAAACTTCTACTTCATGTATGTCTGGTTTAATGTATTTTATTAAAAATATATTTTTATTATATTTTATTTTTATTTTATTGTATTCTATTTTATTTTTTTATTTTTATATTTTATATTTTCTCTATTGACTTTAACTCAATCCCTGTACTCTTTTCTCTCTCAGAGGGACTCAGAGTCTTCTATTTTACGTACTCTAACAGAGTAGTTCATAATTTATTCAGATTTTCATAAAGTCTACAGAAAATGCTTCACCTAATACCAAGATTAACCTGCCGCATATGCTTCATTCTTTCTGGCCACCAGAGAGAGGTGTTAGGGAGCTAATAAAATTTTTCTCGTTATTAATTTTATAGAAAAGTTTGTCTGGTAATATAAGTGTATAAATGGCAGGGACTTTACTCTGAGTTAGTGGTCAGCTTGTAATTGGAAACAGCTAAACACTTTTCAGTGCTCATTGTAAAATAAGCATTTCTAGAATTTCAGACTTCTTGTTCTTTCACTGCAATAAGAGGAATGTTGCCTTATACTTTATTAAAGCATTGTTGGGCCTTTACCTTTTTTTTTTTTTTTCCACAATAGCCATGCTTTGTTACTTTGTGCCTTTTGATAGGGCAGCTCTCTCAGAAATAATGCATACTGACTGCAGTGACTTCTGTGTGGTGAGATTGGTAGTTTATGAGGACTGGGATCTTGTCTGTCAGCCTTCCTTTTTTGTTTAACATGTTTTTAGAATGCCTGGTTACTGATAACTTTTATGTGTTGGGCTTTTACCTTTAAAACACTGATCTGAGCATGTCTAGGCAAACTATTTTCTCAGTAATTAGCAAACTATCAGATACAACATATGTAGCAATTTTGGTGTCAACCTTCTTACTTTAGCTCTCTCTTTTTTTTTTTTTTTTGTCCTATAACGAGAGAGGCAAGTGATTCAAGTGGACATGATTTCAAACTACAAATATCCACATAGTTATTCTTTTGACCTTCTGAATGTGTGATCTCAGAGGCATCGCTGCCAGTCCAGTTCAGGGTTAGTTTATTTTCTGAAACTAGTACATGATTCTGTGAAAATAAGTTTTGTGAAACATCCAGACTTTGCTGAATACCATGAAAATGTTATATGTAACATGTACTTGAAAACATCTTTTTTTCTTTTTAGATACTTCAAAAATTTCTAATTCTCATGTTTCTAAACAATGAAAATTTCAGCTTGGCAAACTGTGAGGAATTGTCAGGGTATACAGACATGAGAAAACAGTACTGTATTGTTCAGTTTTTTCATTCATCGTAATATCTGAAGGGTGAATGCTGAAAAGTTAATGTTGATTTAGCTACTGTTTTTTTGTAGTGCATAATTTGGGGGTTGATGTTTTGGAGGTGTTTTTTATGTTCATAGACCCACCTATTCTCTTATATTCAAATAAATTTGAAAATATGTTGTGTATGCAGGTGTACTTCATGTTAGAAAAAACTTTAGTATCAAGTTAAATCTAACTTTCAGGGGATTCTTTTTAATGCTGGGAATAGATCCTGTTCCCAGAAGAGAAAACAGTAGTGAAGAAATGAAGTTAAGATTGGACGATCATGGCTAATGGAGCAACTTTAAAATGAGTTGCCTCAGTTTTACTCAAAATGCCTCAGAATGCTAATAATTTATAAAAGGGTTTAATAGATTGTTATTCAAAAATGGATTGCTGTTCAGAAATCATATCAAAAAGGTGGTTTAAACTAAAAAGCCTTGTCAGCAATATCATCTAACGAACTATTAAGTATCTATTTTTAAAAAATTAATGTTTCCACTTGGAAAAAAGAAAGTCTTCAAATAATTTTAAGCCTGATCTAGGTGCCACCAAAATCAATAGTGTAGATGAAGTCTAGGGAGGAAATGTTTTTTTAATCACCTTTAGATGCAATGTGTTCAGTTTGCAATTACAAGGATGTTTCCTAGCTACTGATCATGAAATATGCACATGGCATCTGAGAGAAAAGCTGTGCTTTTTCCAGTTTGTTCAGTAATGCCATTAACAAAGGTCTGCAGTTGCAAATTAGTCACTCTGCAATATTAGACTTGTGTCTTCACTCGCACTTATGTTAGCCTTAGTGTGTTAAACTAAACTTTCTTTGGAGCAAATCAGACACTTGCTTAAAATTACATAGAAAAATAATAGTTTTTTAACTATTTTAAAGGGATTAAAGATCCTTTTTTTAAAATCAGTCTCATCTTAAAGAGTATTGTGCATTTAGTATATTCATCTCCAGAGGATCTGGATGAGGATATGACAGGAAATAGACAATGGATGTTCATGTATGTAACTTTCAGGCTATCTGCTACTAATCAAAAAAACACCTATACAGCTCACACACCCACACCTTTTTCCTCTTTCATTGTGGAGCACCAGAATATATATAGATGTGCACTTGTAATAAAAGTACATGTTTATTGGTTCTCAACTAACTGCAACAAACTAAGAATTTTGTTTTCTTTTCCTTGCTCCTTATACTGTTCTTGGAATGGCTTGTCAATTCATTTGGAAGGTTGACAAATTAAGTTACCTGTTCAAAAACTATTTTTAAAGATAAATCAAAGTTACAAAAACTAAACAGTAGTTTCTAGGAAGAATGAGGAATAAGTCTACTTGTATGTAAACATAGTTTCATACAGTAATGGTGAAATTTTAGCTGTTAAGTGAAATTGAGAAAAGGAACTCCATTCATTCTGAATGAATGGAGTTACAAATGGGTGTTTGGATTACTGATTCAAGCTCCTTTGGCAGTCATAGGAAACTGGATGGAATTGCCAGTTTAATCAGAATATCTGCTCCTTTATCTTCAGCCCCTTTTTTTTTTTTTTTAAATCTTGAAAATCAAAGTAGGCCTGTTTGCATACCTATGTTTGCAGCTATTGAAAAGCCTGGCCCTTTGACAAAGGAAACACTTTCTAAGCAGAATCTGGTTGTGATTACCAGGGGTTGTGATGTACTGGTTAAGGACCTTCCCTGACAAAAGCAAGTTAAAGAGTTCTCACCTTGGCCCTTCATTCCAGTGCTGAAGTTCACCAGTGATAAAAGCAAGTTTCCAGCTCAGGTTAGGAACTGATGATGTAGGTGCCTGTGTCTTGCAATGGACTGTCCTGAGGTCTTTGAAATCTCTCTTTCCATCCAGAAAATCTGATGAAGTCTTTCAATGCCTTCTTCACATGACTTTCATATGTGTAGTCATTTGTCATGTACCTCACAGAATTGTCTGTTGTGTGGTAGTGTCCCTGAAGAGCAACCATGGATCTTCTGACCAACTAGGAACAAATGACAAGTTTTCATAAGGGCATTTTCATGAACTCTGCAGTGAACTGAATAATTGTTGGATAATGGATTTGAAAAAAAGTGAGTGAGGGAGCCACAGGACTATGTAAATGGGTGAGCAGCTTTTGGCACTTGGAAAGAAAGGATAATAGAACAGCCATGAAAAATATAATGAATGAGGGGCCATCAGGACAAACTGGGCAGCTTAAGAAGTGTCTGTACATAAATACCTAAGGCACAAAGCTTAAACTGAAATGTGGGGCTTTTGGCTGAAGCTGGAAAGCTTAAGCCCAGAAGAGTCATTTGGCTTTCAGAAAAAGGCCCTTTATCCTCTGCATTTCAGAGTTTATCTGTCTCTGTTTGGTCTTAAAGTAAGAGTTTACTCTGCAATGAAGAGTTGTCTGAAGTACTTATACTTGTGCATACTTGTGTTTTTATGCCTCAAACACATTCTAGCCAGACTGTTCGTAGGGAGTGTTAAGCCAAGTTCTTTTAAAATGAAACTGCATTTTAGCTAGTTAAGCAAAAAGCTATGTTTTGTCAGTGGGGCTTTTCTTGGACACTCAGAAAGGAGGCAGTTGGAGGCCCAAATCTTTAGATAACATATGTAACAAATACCCTGCTTGAATGAATTTGCCTCTTGGCAGATTACTTTTTCTTGAAATCGAGTGAGAACACTCACAAGACAGGTTTTTGTTATTTTTCTTTATTTTGTTTCTTATTTTTTTTATTGGAATGACAAAAAGTATGTAAAATGAGAGACTCATAAAATTTGTGATGTGGAAAATGGCTACTTATGGCTACATTTATGACACTGATATAGGAGTGAATTGGGAGCAGTCCATTTGACCATATTTTAAAGCTCTGATGAAAGCATCAAATTGAACTAATCTATAGATCCATTTATATATGAAACAAAAAAGCTTTTGCAGAGTAAGTATTTTGCTTCTGTCTTCCAATATTAGACCTGCTAGGTTAATTGTGTATGGTAGCACTCATTCAGACCATTTTGACTTTCACATGCAAAATAAGGCCAAGAAAGGTATTGTTTTAATGCATTGTCTTTGGTGTTAACATGCATGCAGGGCTATCAAACTGAGGTCTTCCCTGGCCTTGCTTAAAAAAAAAAAACTGCTGCTAATCTTTTATATTAAAATATTCCCCCATATTTTGTGGGATGGTATATTACATTTTCATTATGGGTTTATCTGGATTATAACTGTATATTCCTAATATAGATACCTTTTTCTGTGCTATTCGAAGTTTTTTGCAGGGCAGGTTGTGTGAGTGCAAGACTAATGTTGGCACATGTGACAGTATTTCCAATGGTTTTTCTTCCCTTCTCACTTAAACATTTCATGAGCTAGTTTCACTGAAAAGAGCAGGATATCAGAGAAAAATTCAGAACAGAAAACCAATTTGGAAACACCTAGAAGAGCACAGGGATTTTCTCTCTGCCACTGTAAGAAATCTATGTAGATTGCAGGAAGTTTTTCTTTGGTGTTTTGACTCAGTTTTGCATAATACTGTTTTAAGGAAAGTGGGGAAATACAATCCTGATGAAACAGCAGTAGTGTGAATATCAAACTACTTTATAATTTGTGAGCAATTCAGTATCAGAAAGGGAGGTGAAATGGATGAAGCTCTGTAATACAGTCTGTCATGTATGTGCATCTGCTCAGTGTTTATGTTAATGAGCTGGATAATACAATAGAAGATGTTCTTATGTTATTATCTGCAGATGATGACAATAGGAGAGACTGCACGGACAGAGAACAGAGTGGGATTTCAAAATTATCATGACAAATTGAAAAGATAATCTAATAAACCCTGGATAGCATTCAGTAGTGGAAAGTGCAAGGGTATTACCTGTATTCAAGGATCTTGTGCTGCACAAATTATATGAGGCAGTTGGTTAAGTGGGGAGGATTTGAAAAAAGATGTCAGAGTTATATAGTAGTTTACAAGTTGAATATAAGAATTATTTTTGTGCCAGGAAGAACCCCCATACTAGGATACAAAAGCAGTAGTACAACCCACAATGAGATGTATGGAAATAATCTTTCTGCTCAAGGCAGAAAGTGTGGCCCTCAAGGCTTTAGCATGGCTTCAGCTGTAACAGTGTCAGTGTTGGATATACTTACCTGGATATACCTAATTTATTTCAGAACATCCATATATTCATGTAGCTAAGTTCTCAGAGTAGAGAAAAAGGACATTGAGCAATCACATTCTAAGAGACAAAAAAACTTTACAAAAATAGAGCTCAAAGGAAGATGGTTCCTAGTGGGATTTGTATATCCATATCTCCTCAAGAAAAGGAGCAGGCTGTTACCCAGGTTCGTGGAGAAGATGGCAAAAAGTAATAGCCTTAAATTGTAGGGCCAGAAAATTGGCCCTAAAAACAAGCAACAAATACCTCAGAAATGGCATAGGTAAAGTTGAATGTGCCTTGAGTTGTGGTTACGGAGACCAGAGAACCTCTTGGGATGCCTTCCAGACTCTTCTCTGCAATGTCTGCGACACATGAGGTGACAGCAGATTGCAATCCACAACTGGCCAAAATCCGTGGTGCCCTGGAATGGGCCTCCTTGTGAAATACAGTTCAGCAGCTCAGAAGTGTGCAAGTTCCAGCTGTGCTGAAGATGTGGAGTTTATTAGTGAATGAAGTGGGGAAGGAAGAGTTGTCCAGTTGTTGCAAGAAAAACAGAGTAGTGTCAGGGAGCCCTGAATCAAGTTGGTGTGCTTGTTTATGTTTTGCAAGCTATTCACTTTCCTCTGCTCTTTGGATGAAAATTTATGTATTTTAGCTATGCAACTATGATTTCAGCGTGGGTTTTAAAGTACAACAGTTGAAAGGTAAATGGTGTTTTTCTGTAGCTACATGAATATAGTAAACTTTTGTGCAAGAGCATGTCTTGCATAGAGGAATTTTTTTGGTAGCAATTCTGACAAATTGTGTTGGACATTTTTCAAGGAGACCCTGTGTACATACTGATGAAATTTGACAGTGTGACGTTTTCATATAGGACAGAGGGAGTTCTTTGCTGATGAGACTTGACACATTTTTCAAACACACTGACAGAGATCGCAGACCCTTTAAAAGCATATTCTCAGCAATGTGGATCAGCCTCTTAGTAGCTTTACTGTGTACTGCTACATCTCACCAGGTAGACAAGACTGGCACTGTGGTATCCACTTAGTAAGGTTCATTTTCAAGCATGTATACACAGGTATTGCAGCAGAAATGCTGATTTAATTAATTCATACATCAGTGAATATGAATATATATATCGTATATATATTCTTGAGTATTTTTCTATCACAAATAGCTTATATTGTGTTCTGTGCTTTTCAGAAACGTTGCACATTAGTAGGTAGCATTCCTAATTGTCAGCACTACCAAAAAAAAAAAAACCACTGAAACTTTGCTCAGAGTCTAAAATAAGCCAGTATAAAAAGTTGTGTTGAGTTTGTGATGCCATTTAAATGAGAAATCATAGTCATTGAGTTTAGTCATGAATTCTGAAGCATTGTGACCTGTTGATTAATATAATGAGGAAAAGTGTTGTGTGGGATACTGGAGGATGAGGGAAGAGTGATGTGTTATTCTGGATTCAAAAGGGTTGACAATTGTGATGTGCTATCACTTTTCTACGCAGCAGCTCTTTATTCTGTTTATAAGAGGAAATGCCTCTTTGGGAAGCATTGGGGAGGATAAAGATTTCCAATAGTGTGGAGGTATCTGCCTAATACAGGGTTACAAAACATTCTTGTACAGCTCTTTTTGCCACATTGCAATTCAGCATGTTGACAGTGTTGTAGATTACTTATTCTCAAGGATACTCAAATATGGACCTTAAGAAGCCACTTCATCATATCATTGCCATAAACAGTCTCCAGTGGCAAGCCACAGGCTCTTAATCAGAGTCTGTGGTGTTAGTTCGTGAATGCATATGTGAGTAGAATTACAAGGCAATAACCTTTTGTACTTTCTGTGGATGACAGGTATATGATTTCCATGCTCACCTTCTACCTTGGCCTTTGGAAGTGGGATCTTTATTTGCATGAGATGTTTTCATTGGTGGAAAAACTTTGGAAACTGCATCACAGGAAACTAATATCACAGGATATTATAGTGATGCTGCCCCAGGAAAAATAGGAAAACAAATCTGTCACTGTGATGATAGCAAGATAATGTTTCTGGAAAGTAAGGGCAACCTATGTGCAGGAGAAGGGATAATTCTCTGCAGAAGGCAGTGGATAATTGGAGTCATGGGAGGTTCAAGTTCACATTCAGTTCCTATGGTAGTTGCCATTTTTCATCTTTGAATTCAGTCTAAGTGAATGCATATTTATTACAGGGATTCAAATGCACTTAATGCACTTAATTTACCCTGACCAATTTCATGTGGGAGATTTGGAATCTTTGGGCTAATAATCCTCCCTGGTCCCTGAGAAGAGTTGCAGTTGTTCCCTGCATTTCATGCAGAGGAATTGTGATCCATGCTGTAAAATTACTCCCTTGCCCACGTGCTGAATACTGCAGTTGTATTTTGCATGTGTTTGCTAAAACCCTACAGGCTGATGGGTGACTCTCTCCTTGGTAAGGTGCTAATTCCCTCTGCAGTCATGTGCCTTTTAAGTGAGAAAGTTCTTGTGACATTAGTTGTGGTAGGTAAAAACTGGCACCGAAGTGTGTAAGATTTATAAATACAATTAGCTTTTGTTATTCTAGGTAAGTAGAGGTTCCTGGACCTAGAAGTCCTTAAAGTTATCCAGAAAATTCTGGAGTAGGATCTAGGAGATCAAAGAAAGCTACAGCTCTTTGTTAATTTCTACTAGCTCAGATGGTTGTAAGCTGACTCTGGCCATTGGCTTGTTGTTGTCTTGTTTCTTTTACTCAAGCTACTGGAACTGTAATATGTTGCCTTTACAGACTGAATTTGAGTACTGTTCCATTACTGTATTCTTAGTATTCCCTTATTGATATTTGTGAGACTTAGAAAGGTTTTTAGAAAGAGCCTAAAGTACATTTGGGGAGGAGATGGTGGTGGTTGTTGCTGTCACAATTGTTTTTTGCCTTGTGGAAACATTTGAGACTTATACAGCTTTAGGCCTGTATTCCAGTTTTGGAATACAAATAGGACTTTTAATTCCAACCATCTCTCCCTTCCAGTGAAAAAGAGAGTATCTGGGAGAAGAAGGAAAGAGGAGGCTGTAGTTCTGCAGTGTGCCGAGAATGACTGTAGGGTCTTCCTGAATCAGATTGGAAGCATTGTGGCATTACAATGTTTTCAGTCAATATATAATGCATGTTAAGATTTGTTAGAATCACTTCTGTGGTGATGTTCTGTGCTGCTGGCCTTGACTCCTGATCAGGTGCTGTCCATTTGCTTTAGAAGCTTCTTAGTGCACCTCTGACAGCTGTCCACATACCCTTTGGTCACCTCTGTCTCCTGGCCTGCTCTGAAATACCTGCAGGTCACTGGTAGAATGCCATTTACCTGCATTGAAAAGCATGCTCCAACCCACCCTCATTTTCTTTTTAGACATTTACTGTGGCTGGACCTTCCTTTCCATACTTTTGCTTTCCTCCGTGGGGATAGAGGGAATTGTCCTTGTGATAAGGGCAATCACAGATGCTTGGGATAGTGGTTCAGCTCCCAGAATCTGGGCATTTTGAGTTCCCTGCAGTTCTCCAGAGATACTTGGGGTTGAGGAGGAGAAAAGTTTTCATGAGGACTGGTCAAAATAACTCTCTGTCCTGTAGCCTTTCACTGTTTCGGGCATATTTCCAGCTGTGTTTTGCTGACATAACAGAACAGCACTTCAAGTCTCGCTGTTCCTGTGCCTTGCATTTCTGTACATAGTGGTTGCTTTTGTTAAGTTTTGGAGACAAAAATATAAGCTTCAGTTTACTTTCTTAGAAATTGCCAAATTTGCCTGAAATTAGTCAAGCAGAGGATACAGGTATGTGCCTCAGCCAAATAAATGACTTGTATCCTAAAGACATGGGAGTGGGAAAATCTGTTGATGCATTGCCACACAAATAGGTGAAATAAATAATGTCCAGAACAAATTGATTGTTTTTGCAGCTTCCCGACAGCAGTTATACATATTGTCAGCCTATATGCAGATGTATAGATACAGACTGTAACTAGAGCCTAATGATAATGAGAACATCTGGAAAATGTTGCCTCCTCTGTTGCTCACCTCTGTGGCATATTTAGCATTTCATTGTCTTGCGCAGATTCAATAGTGGAACACTATTTAGTAGCTGCCAAAAATCAGGTTCAATTAGAGCAGCTCTGGTGAGCAGGAGAATCAGAAGGACTCCAGCCAAGTTTGGGACTCCATGGTTGTGATAGTTTTGGAAATTAGCAAGTTGCCCTTAGTTCTCTGTTTGAGTTTCTCCTTTTTACAGCTTCACACAGTTGGTGTCTTGATCTGATTTTGGAGTGCATATTTTTGAGTTCCCATGCTATTGCTGTCTTTAGATCTTGAGCTTTCTTTTTCAGTGCAGTCTAAAAACCAACCTTGCTGTATGATCCCTTGGAGCTAGAGAACAGGCAGTCAGAAGTAGCATAACTTTGAATTAGTTACACCCATACATGAAGTAGGTATGTCTGGGGGAGGGGAGGGGTGGTGTGGGGGGGGCTGTCTGCTTTACTACTCTTGCTTTCCCCCATCATCTGTGCATGTATATATACAGATGATGCAACCACCAAAAGTCCCAACAAGCAACTACAAAAGAGTTCTAGAAAGCAGTGAAGGTACAGATTTCTTAATTTCTGTCAGTTCTTGTGATGGAGTTGGAGACTTCTGGAAGATGCTGGCAATGATGCAGATGTGGCTGATGTCTTCAGAAGGTGCAGGTCCATAACTATCAAAGCCTGTCTCTTGTTCCTCTTCCAGGCTTGGTATTGGTTGTAGCAGGCACACAAGATCATGCAGTGGAATCATAGGCAAGACTTAAGACTGATCCCAAAGGACTTGAATCTTGCCTTCAGATAGCTAAATGCTCACCTGTAGCTATGAGACACTGGGGATTATGTTTTGTCTGTCTGTTTCTCTATCTGTATCTGTTGTAATGGAATTTCCCCATTATAGCTTCCTGCTCTCACTACAATGTTTCCATTTCAAGCCACAATTTGGTTATAGGCAGTGACTGCCATTCTGTCTTTTTGTTCAGCCTATGTCTGTCATCGCTTCAGCCTTTTCTTTACAGAGGTGTGAAGTCACATTTTCAGAATACAAGATCACATATATGCAGTGTTTGCGGGATGTCAGTGCAACATGCTGCCACTGTTGAGCTGGTCAGCTGCTTCCAGCAGAGCTCACCTTTCTGCTGAGACCTCGCAGGTACTGTGGAATAAGTTGGCTCCCCCACCACCAGGATGCTGTCACCTCACAGCTCTGGATCCATGAAGTTTATGCCATCCTGCTTTCCCCCACTTCATTTCAAACTTCATTACTTCGAGTCAAATACAGCTGTCAAGTTTTATGGTAGAATTTTAGAAAAATGCTGAGGGAAGTATTGTAGGTCACACATTTGAAGTCTTGTTAAGTGGAAGCTCTTACTCTGCAGACTTGCTTTAAGTGGGGTTGGGTTAGGTACTGTTCCAAATGCCATTAGCTGTAAGAATGTTGTCAGTGCTGCCAGTTGTGGAACTGAAAAAGTGGAGATGGCAGCAAGAACTCAACAAAGGAAGTAAGGGATATCTCTCTCAGGCCGGGAACAGCTTGAATTTCTGATGCATGCAAGCAAGCAAAAATGCCATTTTCTCTTCCACTCCATTTTTTTGCTCATCTTTTTTGGTTTTCTTTGTGCTGTGCTCAAACTTTCTAATTGTACGCCATTTTTAGAAACTATATTGGTTTTGAAATAGCATATTACTCCAATCTAAACATTTTTCATATCAGTTACAGTAGTATTAAGGTTGGAATAATTAGTACTTCTCTTCCTGTGTGCTAACAGATGATTTCTCAACATAATTTAATTTTGCTTGAAGTTTAATGTGTATAACAATGGATACCTGATCATGTATTTATATGTCACTACCCCAGAGACAAGTTTCATGATGGCCATTCAAATGACTATTATCATGCAAGTGCTAACAAGACTGACTGGGAATAACTAAGTTGCATGTAGGCATGAGAACCAGAATTATTCTGATAAATTCCCACATTACAACCTGACCTGCTTGATTTGATTCAGTACTTACTTTAATGGGAGCAAGCACATCTAAGAGGAATTCTCCTTGATTGTTTTGTCGCGTGGAAAGTATACAAAACCTGTTTGTAGTAATGGTAATTTACTATTATATGTTTAGTTCTGGAATGGTGTTAAGGGATGTAAGACAAGTTGATTAGCCAGAATCATTATTTTGTCTTAATTTCACTAAGGGGCTTCTCAAAGCCATGGAGAGATCCCAGAGCTATATGATAGACTTTTCGATTGATATGATAGACTGCTGCCTTGTCATTTTCCTTATCTGTATAGAGTCATGCATACCCATATGATGGTTTACTTATGTATGGAGAGGATTATGAAATATTTTCCATCTCTGTTGCCTCTGATATCTTCAGGCCATGTATCTAGTTCCAGTCTTGGTGAAGACAATTCAGTCCCTAGGCAAGCCAATCTAGGGGTTATTTTATTTTAAAATACACTTTAAAAACTTAGTCTTTCATGTGGTATCTTTTATGCTCTTTGCTACTCTTTTTCTTTAACCTAGCTTTGTGCTTGCTGGAGCCTTAAAGATGTAAAACAAGTGTTTGGAAGCAGTAGAATAACTTCCTTATATTGTGTGGTTCTGTGAAAATGACATCAATAAAAAATCAGTCCCTGTGCCTTGAAACTATGTGATGATTTTACTGTGATGTACGCTTTTATTGTTGGTGGTGTTTTTCTCTGTTTCAGGCCAAACAAACCAAGTGGCCAAGGAGGCTGCCAACAGATGGACTGGTGTGTATTGCAGTGACGCAGCTTCACACTAGAGCAATTTCAGTAAAAGACCTACTCAGTGTTAAGAACTTTAAATTTTATTAGGACTTGACATAGGATAGTCCTAATACAAAACCAGAGAAATTTATTTTACTTATAAAACTATTATGATTCAACAAAAAGAATGCATAGTCTCAGTTTAGTTACTGAATGTACTTCATATGCCAAAATAGATTTGTCCTTCTGGTGCTGTCTTGTACACTGTGTTAAATCCTACAACTTATTTCCTTGGATGAGTTAAAATACCTTAAGATAAAGAAAGTAATGGAGACTGGAAATGGTGATGGCCTAGGTATTCAGAAAATTTAATTCTATTTTGAATGCTCATTTCTTTCTAAAGACTAGAATGTTTTGTGGAATCTTACTGCTGCTACCATGTGAAGAATGCTGATAAAAAGTAGGTGTTTCTCAAACTAATTGATCAGTTTTGACAGGTAAAATGATCCATAATTTTAAGGAATGTTACTGTTATGACATTCATATGGAAGTTTAACTCAATTTTATGTTGTTGCTTAGCTTTGCTGTATTCATTCCCATTTTGCAAAGCAAGCAATTTATATGTGTTTATGGTTTTTAAAAATTATTTAGAATATTTATAATTTTTTGTCTAGAATAGATCTACTGATGGACTGCTGGCTATCATTGGGTGTGCCAAGTATGGCAGGATATAATTGTCTTAGTCTTTGGACTATTATTTTATATCTGGGTTGTTTACTATGTATAAAAATTGTGGAAATTTATGGGGAACTAAAATTATGTATTTAAAAATAATTTCTGGGCGTTGTCAGGGCTTTCTGCTGTTGATGACAGGCTGTTCTCAAGGCCTCAAGTGAGGTAAAGGAAGTCAGCCTGTAGAAAATACTTTGCTATTTAATTAGACAATTTGGTTATATGCTATAGCATATTTTTCTTTTGAAGAGACAGTTTTAAAACCAAATGTGAGATGGTTAAAAAAAAGAAAAATATCTCTGAGCTGTGCAGAGACAGGTAAAATTCCCTCTCTTAAGGAGTGCTGCAATTTATGGGTGTTTAAAATGACATAATAAGTTTCAGTAAATGCTGCAGTGAAAAATTTGTTAACTTGAACAAAATGTATATGTCAAAGTAATGTGATGCAAAAAGAGAAGTATTGACTATAAGCTTCTTGAATATCCTTTTTTGTAACTTTCAAAAAAGTACACAATGTCTGAACAAACATGCAGGACTAGAAAGGACCTTACAGTAATTTAAAGCAAATTTTTGTATCTGTCGACAGTCACATATTAGGTATCTAGTTGAAGAAGGATGTATAAAACACCTATTATGCACTTAACTCATCATTATAGCAGTCTTACACTGTAATTGTAGCTTCCAGTCTCCTTGTAAAAGAGGAGCAAGAAAAGATAACATATTTTTATTCAGTGCTAAGTAAATTGTTTTATCTTTTTTGGAGGTTATTAACAAAAGCCTTGTGTTTTCTGTTCCAAATCTACTTAAAAATTATGTTTCCCACTATGTATGTTTTTCATACACATGAGATACTGCAAATGGAAGGATTTTGTTGTAGTTGAGACTATAATTCATGCTTTCTAAATACTCAAAATTAATGTTGTTCATTCTGTTTACAGATAACATCTTTTTAATAAAGTCCTGGGCCAAGCGTAAATTTGGATTTGAAGAGAGCAGAATAGATAAATGTTTTGGAATCCCAGAAGATTTGGATTACATTGATTAGTGTTCAGTTGATGGCTGACACAGTTGTACATAGTTCATTATATATTCATAGCTGCCATTAAAATGTGAATCCTCTCCTAAGAGGTGACCACCCTTTAATTTGCTGGTTTTGTTAATGTTAATAAAATACTAAAAATATTTATTGCAGGTTTTTTTTTCCTTTTGGACTCTGTAGATAGTAAATCTCTTGGTTTCTTCTGTGAGACAGGTTTAGCATGGACAGAGTTTATAAGGAATAATTATTAGAGCGTTTTGGGACTGGATTTAACTCTTCCTTTGCTTAACTGGAATTAGTAAGTATAAAGAACTAGAAGCTCCAGGAATTTATGTTCAAATATCTTGAAGGCTTTGGAGTGGGAATAACGGGGAACATTATGGAATAGGTTTAATTTTTCCCTTGTCTCACCAATGAAATAGAAAACAGGCATAATCCATTAATGGAAAACAGTGAGAGAGTAAGGAGGTGAGTAGAAAGGCTGAGGTATGGTTTTAGGTAATATTTTATTGTGTTGCTGGAAGTGCTTGTAAGTTTAGTGAAAAAATTATATTTGTTGTTGGAAAATACTAATTCAACAGAGCTGAATCTGTTCCAGAAAATATATTGGATTTACACTGAGAAAGCTGATGTGTTTAAAAATATATCTTGCATAGAAGGGGGAGCGAAGAGCACCCATCCCTTCACACCACTGTGCACCAAGATTTAGGATGTTTATCTGGGACATGAGACACTGAATTCAATTTACTGTTAAAAACTGAGCATTTTTGGGTTTATGCACATTTTTCAATTTCAGGTTAAAAGCACAGCCAGCCAAAATAATAACAGATTACAAGCACCTCATTCTTGTTTGATGAAATTTCTGAAGCACCTCACTATATATCAGCTTCTGGATTCTAGTTCTGATGGCTACAGCAGGGGAGGTGGACAGTGGAGACCTGTGTTCACCTTCCACAGCTGTTGATTGCAATATGACATTTCTGCTGTAGAACTCTGGGGGATTTAAGCTTTACCCTTAGGATGCAGATTGGCCTGCTGCAAGCTATCACTGAAAAGCGTTTGTTTGCCTTTTATGTAACATCTGATGTGAGAGAATTGCTGAAAAGGTGACATTTAGCTGGAGATGTGCCCAGAAATCTGTCTCTTGCAACCTTTCCAATTAAGAAGTTTCCTAGCAGTACAGTTATGTTAAAATCCAAGGATTTCAGATATGCCCCTGACTATTGTCATCTCATTTCTATGAAGGCATGAAGTAAAGTCACTGGAAGATGGTGGATGGAAGACTTTCCTCTTGTAAAGATAGTGTAGCAAGCTATCCCTTGCTGAAGGAAAATTTATGGGATGCCTGGGACATAGGAAAATGTCATTATGCTTAAAATTGCTGTGAAGATGTTTCCTTTTATGTGTTTGGAAGGACTTTATTCCTAATATTCCTAATATGTCCAGTATTGAACATTGAGTACAGCTGCTGACTGGTAAAGGCATAAGGGAAATAGGTGGCACTGAGCTGAGTACAGTATTGGCGTGTTCCTGACCAGGCTTGGCTTTTGCTCCAGGAAGGGGGTGCTGTGCAGCCAAGCTCTGTGCTGGTACCAAACCAAACTACTGATGTACCTGTAGCTTGGGTGGTTGGATTGCTCTTGGATTTTCTGCTGTGAAACAGTAAAGAGGCAAGCTTTTCTTGTTCTTTGTAGGAGATCTCTCTCAAGTGAGTCTTTTTTCTTGTTTTACTAAACATTTGGATTTTTCTGTGACTACTCTGTACCACCTAATGAGAAGCTTCTTGGCACATCTGTGTTCAAGAGTACATAACTGCCATAAAGTAGACATGATGATGATGACTCAAAAAGCTTGTTTGTGTGAAAAAAAATTGAGCACGTTAACTTCCTTATATTTTTTGCCTGTTAGAATCACTTTCATGTGCCTCATCTATTACTTGTCGGGGAGCTTCAGGTAATTTATGGTCTGTAGCAGTTTGTGCACCAAGACTTCTTCTGGTACCTTTGGGGATGAGGGTTTCTTACTGACTTTACTCCTTTGACTACTTTCCAAATTCAAGAGGGAAACCAAGATGACCAGCTATGTAAGTTCAGCTGCAATATTGTGGCTTCCTGTCTGTAGGGTAAAAGCATTGTGGACTGTAATAAAACCTTTCAATATAATAAATATCATCTAAATCACTGTACTTGAGGTAGATTTGCCCAGAGATACTACAGTCAGCCACAATGAGCTGGCTTTAAAAATATCAAACACAGCCATTATGCTTTGGACATAAAACTTGGGTAGTTCAATTGCAGGGAATTTCTAGCAATGTAATTTTCCCTAGAGTTTTTGTTTTGTTTTACAGGTACAGAACAGATGTAGACATGCCATTGTACTTTATTTTCTGTTCTGTCTCCTGGTGTTGGTTAGCAAACCTGGAGGGAGTATATATCTGGTTCTGTAAGGACACAATTTTATAACAGTCAAAACAGAAATTTCACAGCTAGGTGATGTGTTATCAGAAACTGATTCTTACTCCTCTAGTGGAATAGATTTATTTTGTGCTACCTTTTTGTAATTTGGGATTTTTAGCATAGGCGAATTTCAACAGGAGAAGCAAAGCCAGATCCTTCCTGAGAGGAAGAGAGACAATTTGTGTATCTTGTATATTCCAAGATACTTTGTGCCTGCTGCATCTTTTCACTTTTGGAAGCTTTTCTTCTTAACATATGCAGCAGACTGCTAAATCCCACAATACAAAACCATGTAGGATTTTGTGGTTTGAGATGTGTGTTCACTTAAGGTTTTAGGAGAAGCTGGGACTTCTGCTGAGTTAAAAGTCAGTAACAGTTAAAATTATTTTCTTTCTGAGAAATTTTTTGCTACTGCCCTATAGCAAGAATGAAAATACTCAAGCTGATTTTTTGGTCCCTGTGTGTATTTTCAGAGTTTTCTTGAGATAGAATCTGAAATATATCTGAAGAGTCCAAGAAAAAAATGGAGTTTAGTGCTTACTAAAAGTGCTTACTTCTATTGTTATTCTTGGGTTTATGTCACAGCTCTTTTATGTATATGTCTTCCTCTTTTATTGTGCCCTATAGGTTTTTTTGCCCATGAGTTTTTTGAAGTCAGAAGGTCAGGCCCTTACTACAATTCTGGCTTATAATTAAAGCAGTGTCCTGGTTAACAATACAAGATACATATTCTATTACCATCTGAGAAGGGTGATCATCCTTATATCTGTGGGAAATGTCTTCTGTTGATGGGCCATAACTGATAAGGGTGATCATTCTTATCTCTGTGGGAAGTATCTTCTGTTAATGGGCCATTGAGTCCTACTGTATAACTGATAAGATTACATCATCCCATTGGGAGATGCTCCAGCCAGGAGGACGAGCCAAGCCTTTCCTACCTAGATAAAACCTGATGTTTAGAACGCCAAAGGCAGCCTTTTTCCACTGGATTCCAGAGGAAGAACCAGGTTTTTATCCACATCATCGCTGGACCCTTTGGAGGAAAACTGCACCAGCACCCTGACTGACAGGCTATCAGGTTGTATTCTGACTCTGTCAGTGGTTTTATTTTTATTATTGCATGTATTTTGGGGGGTTTTTTCTTTTTTTTTTTCCTCTTCCCTATTAAAAATTGTATTACTGACTTGAAGTCTCACTGGTTTTGCTTTTCAATACAGTACAAGCAGTTACTAATCAAAGCTGTTTTAAGCAGAGTTGGTAGTTCTGAACAGTACCAAGAACAGTATCAGATCCAGCTTTTCAAAATTTCACAAGGAGTTTATCTTGACAGTACTAGGCTGAGGTGTTGGATAGGCCTGGTCTTTGGGACTGATGTTGATTGCCCACTGTGAAGCAATATAGATGCAGGAGAAAATACCTATGTCTACCTGATCTACTAGGAAACCTTATTTATAATCACCAACTTTCTTTAAGTATCTACCCTTAAACATCCCGTTCTTCCTTGTCTTTTAACTTGCCATCTGCATACTCTGTACAACACCAAGCACCAGCTGTAGGACTCTCTTTATGGTACTTGCAGAGTGTTAAATGTTAACAGTCTTAAATGTTAATGTTAAATGTTAACAGGTTTAGGTTTTGACACAAGTCAAGTGCTAAGCCTTTCATTAAGGCATTTTGTAAAATATCATTGCTGTTTGGGGGTGTTTTAAAAGGGAAAATACAAGATCTGATGCAGATGGCGCAGTGATGCTGTAATCACGTGACAGAGGTGGAACCAAAACTTCATGGGAGACTGAGGGGAAAAGAAACCCAGTTTATGATGATGACTAAGAGCTTCAATGCATGAGCTCCTTAGAGAGACCCTCTGTCATCCAGGCATATTTCCACCAGTCAGGTGATCTGGTTGGTGCTTATGTTAACATTGTTTCCTTTAGAGGTGAGGTTTGTATGATCATATTTTTCAGTCATTTATCTTCTCCTTTTCCCTTCCACTGTTCTTAAATTACCCAGTGATTTCAGCTAAATTTACTCCTAGGGGCCCTGGTACAAGCTCGCAATTTATCTGTTCTATTTGGCTGCCTGCCTGATAAATATAGGCTCTCTCTTTTCCGCCTACCACTTTTGGGACCTGAGAAAGGGTAGAGCATGCTGAGGGTGGGAGGAGGAAGGAAAGATGGTGATGGGATATTATATGAGGGTCTGGCTGAGATGGGATGCTGTGTGCATCCTTTCAGTGGGAGGGGAACAGGTGACTTCACCAAATGAAGTCCTTGACTAATGCTTTGGTGTCACATTGTTCCATGATGGGAGCAGTTAACTGCCATCTAGACAGTTCCTGTGTGAATATTCTTGTGCATAAGGAGTCTGCCTTCACAGCAAGGATAGCCTTTCTCTTCAGCTTCTTTTTCTCCTTATCCCATTTGTGTTTTCCACCCCTCCACTGTCATTTCCCTTTTAGATCTGCCTGTAGAAACCACTAGGCTGAACAAGTGAAGCACTGCAGTCTGTATAGATGGTTGTCTGTCATACACCTTCTCCTGCTGACACTGCTGTAAGCACACACACCTTCCAGTGTACAGACATACAGGAGGGGGAGCATCTGTCTCTGTGTTGGATTTGTCCCTTTAGACTGTAGGCACAGCAGATTGCATGTCAAGAAGACCAGGGAGCAAAAAGATTTGTGAGCACCAACACAAGCACCACTGAACTTCACAACGTCACTTCAGACTCTTCTGTAACGCCTCACAAATGAATTAACAATTTTTTACTATGTGGTGGTCATACCTAACCTAGTTAGAAAAAAATTCCTTACAAAAAAAGTTCCTGCTGAAGTATTCAAGAAGAACAGTTTTTAAGCGAAACCTGCTGGGCAATTTTCTATTTCCAGAATCTGATGAAAACCCAAGTGTTGGGGGTTGGTTCTTTCCCTTTTCCCTCTGTGGAATTTTCCCCATTGTCATGCTAAGATACCTGTTGACTGGGCCCTGGTGACAAGGGGGAGGAGAGAGAAAAGGGAAACACAGCAAGATTCAAACATCCAGAAGAAGAAACAGCAGGCTGGACCTCACCCCATTTTTCCCCGACGGATTTCGAATGAGAAGGACGATGGCTGCCTCAGCCCCATCCCTGCCATCCCAGCGCCGGGAGCCATCCTCACTGCTGTCGAACTATCGCCTTAACCTGCCACCATCCAGCACTCTGCTGAGCACTGGGACTGACACCATGAGTGGAGGGGTCTCTTCATCTCTCTCTCTCCCCCTGGGACAGCGCTGCCATCACCCCCAGCCCTCCTGCAGCTCTGCAGGACCTGCCCGCCCCCATCACTGGGAACTGCAGCTCAGGGAAAAGGTGCCTGCAGCCAAAAAGCACTGGGACTGAGTTACTGTTCCGTTTGTGGGTAATTTCATAGCTGCTGTTGTTCTTGTTTGTCTTGTTAGATATACTAGTAAAGAACTGTTATTCCTACCCCCATATCTTTGCCTGCTAGCTCTCTTAATTTCAAAATCATAATAATCTGTAGGAAGGAAGGATCATTTCTTTAGCAAACACCTGTCTTTCAAACCAGGACAGATTTTGGTTGCCCAATGTGAGGCCCGAGGGCATTGAGAGGAAAGGGTGAAAAAGGAATAACAGTTCTTGAGTTACCTCAGTTTTGTGTTAGGTGGCATCATGTTGTCCAGCTTATCGTGGTTTGGGCTCCGTGTGACCACAGCTTTATCTCTCCCATTTGCAATCCGTTGAACATGGGTCCTGTAACTCAGGCTGCTGTAACTATTATCCACTTCATTTTGTGGGATGATAATGTGAGAAATTCATGAATTTTTAACTTCCTCTAGAAGGTGGGCACATGAATTCAAGGCTATCACACACTAACTGTATGTTTTTGGGGTTACTTTAATAATGGTACATACTGTGAGGATATGACACAAGGAGAAATTTTGTCCCAACCCCTTACACAGTTTTTTGAGTCTGCTCCACCAGCTTTTGAGGGGTTCAAATCTCTTCTAGTAATAATATCATACAGCAGCTGGCACTGCTAATAGGCCTTGTAAACCTGTTCTATTTAAAATTCAGAGATGAGGGGAGATTGACTTGGATGACAAACCTGATACCTACCCCAGGAAAGAGGGATTCTGCCCCAGAGCCTGACCCTGCCCCAGAAACTAAGGATGCTGCCCCTGAGTCTGACACTGCCCCAGAGCCCACCTCAAAAAGGAACCATCCAGAGTGGGTGGGGTTTCTAGTGAAGGAGATAGGCCAGTTGCTGAAGGAGTACCTTTCCCCAGCTCTTGAGAAACTCTCCCCCTGCCTTAAAGAGGGAGAGCCTGATGGTGCAGCAGTGGAACCCACAAATATCTGTCCAGGTTCCAGCTGAACTGCAAGGGCACTCACAGCCAGCAGAAGTCACCCCCATGGAAACTAGAAAGTCTAAGGTGAAAACAAAGCACCTGGATAAAAAGAATCAGAAAGCAGGGCCCTCACAACCAGCAGGGGAGCCAGAGGTTGAAATCATCACGGAGTCCCTGTCATATGAAAGTCTCCGTAATCTGGGTAACGATGTTGTATGACGGGGCCGTGAGGCTTTTACAACATGGTTACTGCGGATCTGGGACCTTATGGGTACAGGTGTGTAGCTGGATGGTACTGAGGCAAGGAATTTGGGACCCCTGACTGAGGACTCAGGTGTGGATCACATATTCGTAAGGGAACCAGGCCCCCTTTCCCTCTGGGAGCGGCTTTTAATGAGTGTAAGAGAGAGGTTTGTCCATAGAGAGAGAATGCAGGAGCACCACCATAGAATACACTGGAAGACCGCTGAGGAGGGGATCCAACACTGAGAGAAGTGGCAGTACTGGAGATACTCTTTGGGAGGGGTGGACAACATGACAATGACCCCGACAAGGTCAGGTGCACAGGGCAGATGTTGTGGAACCTGGCACACCTGGGGCCCCCTAAATATACCACATTCATTGCAGCCATTAATGCTGACACCAACCACGAGACAATGGGTTCTGTTGCCAGTAAGCTCAGAAATTTTGAGAGTATAATGAACGGCCCAGTGCAGGCTCAGGTCTCTGCTCTGATTAGGGAACTCAAAGAGGAGATGAGAGAGATGAGGGAGGAGATGAAGAAGGTCAGTGCAGCACCAGTGCGAGTCACAGATGCCAGAGTTAGAGCCCAACGTCCCCCAGCTAAGGAGAGAGGATACACCCCACGAGCTGACCTGTGGTTCTTTCTGCGTGACCATGGGGAAGACATGAGAAGGTGGGATGGGAAACCCACTTCTGCCCTGGCAGCATGGGTGCATCAAGTCAGGGAGGGAAACACTAACCAAGGGAGCTCCACTAAAGTGAAGGTAGCCTCAACTTCCCATAACCAAGATGCAGGGTATTACAAAAGGGAGGATGATTTGTCAGATCCCCTTGAGGGAACCTCCAACATGTATGCCCAGGAAAGAAATAATAACCAGGGCTAGAGGGGCCCTGCTTCCAGCCAGGGAGAGGCACGGGAAAACCGGGTCTTTTGGACGGTGTGGATCCGATGGCCTGGCACATCGGAGCCACAAAAACATAGGGCATTAGTTGATACTGGTTCACAGGTCACCCTAATACCATCAGAACATGTGGGGGAAGAACCTGTTTCTATTGCTGGGGTGACAGGGGGATCACAGGAATTGACTTTGCTGGAGGCTGAGGTGAGCCTGACTGGGAAGGAGTGGCAGAAGCATCCAATTGTGACTGGCCCAGAGGCACCGTGTATTCTAGGCATAGACTTCCTCAGGAATGGCTATTACAAAGACCCAAAGGGACCCAGGTGGGCTTTTGGAATAGCTGCTGTAGAGGCAGAAAACATTAAGCAATTGAACACCTTGCTTGGACTGTCAGAGAACCCATCTGCAGTGGGACTCCTGAAGGTGAAGGAGCAGCAAGTGCCACTTGCCACCTCCAGAGTGCACCACTGGCAGTACAGGACAAATCGAGATGCCGTGATCCCCATCCACAAGATGATCCGTGAGCTGGCGGGCCAAGGGGTGGTCAGCAAAACCCACTCACCCTTCAACAGCCCCATCTGGCCTGTGCGTAAGTCTGATGGAGAATGGAGATTGACTGTGGACTATCATGCATTGAATGAAGTGACTCCACCACTGAGCGCTGCCGTGCCGGACATGCTGGAACTCCAGTACGAGCTGGAGTCCAAGGCAGCAAAGTGGTACGCCACCATTGACATTGCCAGTGCATTTTTCTCCATTCCTCTGGCAGCAGAGTGCAGGCCTCAGTTTGCTTTCACCTGGAGGGGCGTGCAGTACACCTGGAACCGACTGCCCCAGGGGTGGAAACACAGCCCCACCATCTGCCATGGACTGATCCAGGCTGCACTGGAAAAGGGTGAAGCTCCAGAACATCTGCAATACATTGATGACATCATTGTGTGGGGGAACACGGCAATGGAAGCATTTGAGAAAGGAGAGAAGATCATCCAGATTTTGCTGGGAGCTGGTTTTGCCATCAAGAGGAGCAAAGTCAAAGGTCCTGCCCGAGCGATCCAGTTCCTGGGAGTAAAGTGGCAAGACGGGCGGCGCCAAATCCCCACTGAGGTCATCAATAAGATCACCGTGATGTGTCCACCAACCAACAAGAAGGAAACACAAGCTTTCCTAGGTGCCATAGGCTTTTGGAGAATGCACATTCCTGAGTACAGCCTGATCGTGAGCCCTCTCTACCTGGTCACCCGCAAGAAGAACGAATTCCACTGGGGCCCTGAGCAGCAGCAAGCCTTTGCCCAGATCAAGCAGGAGATCGCTCATGCTGTAGCCCCCGGCCCAGTCATGACAGGACCAGAGGTGAAGAATGTGCTCTACTCTGCAGCCAGGAACAAGGGCTTGTCCTGGAGCCTTTGGCAGAAGGTACCTGGTGAGACCCAAGGCCGACCTCTGGGATTCTGGAGCTGAAGTTACAGAGGGTCTGAAGCCAACTACACCTCAACAGAGAAGGAGATCTTGGCTGCTTATGAAGGAGTTCAAGCTGCCTCAGAGGTGATTGGCACAGAAGCACAGCTCCTCCTGGCACCCCGACTACCAGTGCTGGGGTGGATGTTTAAAGGGAAGGTCCCCTCTACCCACCACGCCACCAATGCCACATGGAGCAAGTGGATTGCCCTCATCACACAGCGTGCCCGTATCGGAAACCCTAATCGCCCTGGGATTTTGGAAATAATTACAGACTGGCCAGAAGGTGAAAATTTTGGTCTTGCCAATGAAGAGGAGCAAGAACAAATGACCCGGGCTGATGAAGCCCCGCCATACAACCAACTGCCAGCAGATGAAACTCGCTACGCTCTTTTCACTGACGGTTCCTGTTGCATCATGGGCATGAACCGGTAGTGGAAAGCAGCCGTATGGAGCCCCACACGAAAGGTTGGACAAGCTCCTGAAGGAGAAGGTGGATCAAGTCAACTTGCTGAACTGAAAGCCATTCAGCTGGCCCTGGACATTGCTGAAAGAGAGAAGTGTCCAAAGCTTTACCTTTACACAGATTCATGGATGGTAGCCAGTGCTCTCTGGGGTTGGCTGGAAAGATGGAAAAAAGCTAACTGGCAATGTAGGGGAAGGCCAATCTGGGCTGCTGATGAGTGGAAAGACATTGCCACTCAGGTCGAGAAGATATCCATAAAAGTATGTCATGTACATGCCCATGTCCCCAAGAGTCGGGCTAATAAGGAGCACTGACACAATGAGCAAGTAGATCAGGCTGCAAGGATAGAGGTGTCACAGATAGAATTAGACTGGCAACACAAGGGAGAAATGTTCCTGGCTCAATGGGCCCACGGTGCCTCAGGTCACCAAGGTAGAGATGCTACCTATAAGTGGGCATGAGACCGAGGGGTGGATCTCACCATGGACAGCATTTCCCAGGTTATCCATGACTGTGAGACGTGTGCTGCCATCAAGCAAGCCAAGCGAGTGAAGCCCCTCTGGTATGGGGGGTGGTGGTCCAAATATAAGTATGGGGAGGCCTGGCAGATTGACTACATCACACTGTCTCAGACACGCCAAGGCAAGCGCTACGTGCTGACCATGGTGGAAGCCACCACTGGATGGTTGGAGACCTACCCTGTGCCTCACACCACTGCCCGCAACACCATCCTGGGCCTGGAAAAGCAAGTCCTTTGGAGACATGGTACCCCTGAGAGAATTGAGTCAGACAATGGGACTCATTTCAAGAACAGCCTCATAAGCACCTGGGCCAGAGAATACGGCATCGAGTGGGTGTACCACATTCCTTATCACGCACCAGCGGCTGGGAAAGTGGAACGGTGCAATGGGCTGCTTAAAACCACCTTGAAGGCACTGGGTGGGGCGACTTTCAAGAACTGGGAGATTAATCTACCAAAGGCCACATGGTTAGTGAACACCCGAGGTTCCACTAATCGAGCAGGCCCTGCCCAGTCTGAGCCCTTGAGAACACCAGATGGGGACAAGTTTTTAGTGGTGCACATGAGATGTATGCTAGGAAAAACTGTTTGGGTGAACTCTGCCTCCAGCAAAGACAATCCAATTTGTGGGGTGGTTTTCGCTCAAGGACCAGATTGTACCTGGTGGATCATGCAAAGGGATGGAAAGACCCGATGCATACCCCAAGGAGACCTTGTTTTAGGGTGAACTACCTATGATACTGTGCCTGTATCTGTAACTGTATGGATGTCTATAATTACAGATTTTAATTTGATTTAGCATGATGGTAGGGGAAAATTCGGGGTGGATAATGTTGGGGGTTGTTTCTTTCCCTTTTCCCTCTGTGGAATTTTCCCCATTGTCATGCTAAGATACCTGTTGACTAGGCCCAGATAGCAATGGGGAGGGGAGGGAAGAAGGAAACCCCGCGAGATTCTAAAATCCAGAAGAGGAAATGGAAGGCTGGGCCTCACCCCTGTTTTTGCCCCGCGGAATTCGGATGAGAAGGACGATGGCTGCCTCTGCTCCTGAGCGCCAGGAGCCATCCTCACTGCTGTCGGACCCTGCACTGCTGCCTTCTCGCTTTAACCTGCTATCATCCAGCACTCTGCTGATCACCAGGACCCACACCGTGAGCGGAGGGCTCTCTCTCCATCTCTCTCTCTCTCCCCCTGGGACAGCGCTGCCATCACCCCCAGCCCTCCTGCGGCTCTGCGGGACCTGCCCGCCCCCAGCACCGGGAACTGCAGCTCAGGGAAAAGGTGCCTGCAGCCAAAAAACACTGGGACTGAGTTACTGTTCTGTTTGTGGGTAATTTCATAGCTGTTGTTGTTCTTGTTTGTCTTGTTAGATATACTAGTAAAGAACTGTTATTCATACCCCCATATCTTTGCCTGAGAGCTCTCTTAATTTCAAAATCATAATAATCTGTAGGAAGGAAGGATCATTTCCTTAGCAAACACCTGTCTTTCAATCCAGGACACCAAGTTAGTCTGAGAAAGAATCAACCTTTCCACATGAAAAACTGAATTTTAAAATAATACTCCATACTTTTGTTTCAAGAAAACCTGACTGGTCTGGTAACCAGTCTAAAGTATGACCTGTCCAAGGGATATGTTGTTTGAAGTGAGATGATGAACTTCAGCTGTGGTGCTGCAGAGGTTCAAAAGGAAAAGCTGTTCAAACTACAACTTGTAGAGAAAGGCAATGATGGAATATGTTGTGTTTGAATTGAAAACAGCCTGAGTTAACATCTGCATACTGTAATCCATGTCTTAGAGGGATCCCACTCTTTACCTGGACACCTTTGGTCATGTCACCTTCCTTTAGGCTGCACCTCACTGGCATTTTGGAGATGGGACTTCTGTGTTGGGAGGCAAAAAAATTTTCCCATTTTTGCAGTCTACAGCGGGAAAAATGATCATGTTTTCTCTCTTTCCCTTCCTGCTAAGAAAAAAAAAGGGGAGTAAAAAATCAATCACATGCTTTCTTACATTATCATTACTAGCCATGCAAAATAATGCTTCTGGCTGATCCTAGCATTCTGGAGGATTTTTCAAGGAAGATAAAAGTCAAATTTTCATACTTTGTTTTCAGTTTCTCAGAAAAAATAATTATCTGTTGAATCCAATTGGTTTTTTCCTTGCTATGCTGTATGTGGTCAAAGACATACTCCCAGTTGCAGGAATGCTTTTTTTTTTTTTTTTTTTTTTTTTTTTTTTTTTTTTTTTTTTTTGCATGGACATAAATTAAACATCATAATAAACTGTAGTCTTCTGTGGGCTTTTTTTCCCCCCCTGAAATCTATTCTAGGCAATATGCTCTTCACTAGGTTTTTAAAAGTCAGTCAGCTCCTGAGATCAGTAATTAAAAATCAAGGCTCTGCAGCAGACCTGTTTGTTATTCCTGTGGCCATTGATGCTGTACCTGTCTGAAAAGGATATGTAAAAAGATTGAAGAAAGTTATACCACATACTCCCGAACAACAGTTTCTGTATCATCTGGTGAAAGGCCTGGACAATGTGTTCCATTTTTGGTGTAACTACCATCCAGAGCTTCAGCAAATGAAGTTTTTTTTTTTTTTTTTAAACAAAGCATTGATCAAAGCAGCTTCAAATCCATCTTTATAATCCATCAACTTTTCCTGGTACTTTCAAGGTGTTTATAGAAGTGACCTTACTTGGAGGTGGTAAAAATGGAAAGAGATTCACAATCAAAACTTCAAAATTTAAAATGTTATGTTCAAAACTGGATATCACATTGTTGAACCTGTCTTTTTGTTCAACAACAAAAAATGTCCAGGAGCCCTTTCCTTGTCATAAACTGTTTAAATCATTAGAAAATTGTTCAAACATAGGAGAACCATGTATGTCTGGGTAGCACATATGTCTTCACTCTTTTAAGTAGGCATGATCTAAAATCTGCATTTTGGTGTTGTGTGTTTTCCTTCTTATTTCTTCCATGCTTATGCTAGTCACTGGAACTGGGAGAATTTTCTGTGAAATAGCCTTTACTACTATGCAGATTTGACTGATAACTGGATAGGAACATGGGGAAATGAAAAAAAAGGAATTTAATGTCAATTTTTTTGGTTCTTTTATACTTTTGCCTCATCAGTCTTGAACCAACAGAGGCATTGTCTGACTTCTGGTTTGAACTAACTTCCCAAAACAGAAAACCATAAATGAAAAGCATTGATTCCTTATTTGATTTCTTGATTTTTCTATACCAACTCCTCAGCTGCATCATCCAGCTTTTGATAGGGAGGAGATTTTGCAAAGGTTTTTTGGCTTTTTGCTATTACAGTTATTGCCTAGCATGTCTCCATCCTAAGGTAAGGCCAGAGGGAGGAGGGTTCACTGCTGAAAAAGCACAAGTAAGATCTGTGCTTGGATCCACCTTTGATGGCAGTTCCCCTTTCTACTCGTCTAGACAGCTTTATCTTTGACAGATGTACCCGTTTACAAATGCTTGTCTTGGCAAGTGAGTGATGAATAGTCATACTCTAATACAGGTGCTTTTGCATCATAAACTAGTATGCAATAGTGTAAACAATAATTTACAATTTAATTTTAGAAAAAATCAGAGGGCCTGGCTTGCAGGTGTATTATGGAGTTACTGAGAGAAATCCTTTGATGTCAAGCTATTTTATCGTGTAATTTTTTTCAAGGTAATGTATTTCAGAGGTCTTAGTTTCATACACCATGCCCATGCTAATTGGACAGTGTGTAATGTCTTGTACAAACAATAGCAGTGATAGTGGGACATGCGGCCTTAGCTTTTACCGAATGAAGTTTTGCCAAGAAGGCAGTAGAGAATGATTCTACTCAAAAGGTCCTGTCTTCTTGAAAAAGAAACATTTCTACAACAACATTCTTACAGCTTGCTTGATTTCTGAGTACTTAAAAAAGAACCTAGATCTGATTAAGTGAATATATTTTCTCCTCAAGTCTGGGGTTTGCCTCTTGTCTTTGCTCCACCTGACAGCTGTCATTGTATCTTGGGCTTGATCCGTTAGAGGGTGGCCCGGGAGTCAGGGCAGCGAGGTTGTTCTCCAGTGCTGTGGGTGGCTGCGAGCATAGATGTTGCTCCTTGGCTGCTGTGTGCAGAGTACAGCCTCCTATCTGGGAAGCTAGAAAGCTCTTGATAGCCTTGCATGAAAAATATTTGTGGGAGTGCCAGTAGGACCTTATTCCCTTTATTTTAGAGCTCTATTCAAGACTGTGTCCAGCCTCCCATCACTCAGCCTTCATCGTGCAAGGAGAAGCAATAAAAGTAAAATAGAAAGTAAATGTAAAGCAGACCAAAGACTGAAGATGAGTGGAAGAAAGAAACCTCATGACTTCTCCTCCATAGTCAACATTTTAACAAGGTGTTGGGAGAGACCCTAGGGTTCCCTCCTCCCTCCACTGCCTTGGATAGCAAGCATTTCTCAGTTCGTCCTATCTGTGCAACAGCCACAGGAATAAGCAAAATCTGTGTAAATATTTTGAAAAGGCACCAGGAGTGCTGCCCTCCTAGATTTGGCAAGTCCCATGTGCCCTTGCATTTGACAATTGAATTTTCAGACAGGGAAAAAAATACCTCTTTCATAGTAGAGTTGAATGACACAGAAGAAAATGACAGCCTATATTAAGTAACTTGAGCAGAGGTCCTCGCCTGTCTCTGGCTTTCACATGCTGAGAGATGGGGTGCCAGTCAGCCTGGCTCAAGCTGTGTCCTGGGAGAAGCTTTTGATCACCATATCCATAGCTATCCATAGCTTTGAAGGTCTTAAAAGCATAGCAATAGGAAGCTGTGACTATTTTATTTAGTACTGCCATTCCATGCCACTTTAAACTGTTTTCTTTTAGTTCTGTGGGTCATCTGGTCAGGTTATCAGTTCATTTAGGGTAATGGGATGCTGATGATCCTTTAAAATAAGCTTTGTACCATAAATGCTTTCTTGTTATTCTCAAAATTGGTTTCCATGGTAACTCTGTCACTGGAACAATCTTTCTGTCAATGAAAAGGAGGAAAATAATTTCCTTTTTAGGCAGCCTCTGCTCAGTAAAATTCCTTTTTTGCTTGAACCCTGTTTGACTCTAAGGAATCAGGATTCTTATCTCCATTCACCTCTACCAAGTATGCTCAAGGTTTTACTCCTTCAATTTCCTTCTTCCACTCAGTTCTGCCTTTTGAGTTTAAATCATTACTTTTTGCTTCAGAGATAAAAATCTCTGATCTTTGTGCTCCACAGTTCCTTGGCATGTATCTTCTGTCTTAGCCTTCTGGCTAAAATTTCTTGAATTGCACCTGATTTATATGAAAATAGAATAACTTTACTGGTCTGCTTTCCACAGCAGGTCTGGGAGGCTGTGTAATACAGGATGCTGCTTTGCTTTTTTGTTGCTGACTTGTTTTTGCAGCTTGGCCTCAGGATGCCTTTCAGCCAGAGCACTGCATGCCAAGGCAGAGTTCAGTGATATGTGGTAGAGTGTGGAGCTTCTCTTGAGGAAAACCTATGACTGCTCAGAGATCAGTCATGCAGAGACTCTGCAAACAAGCCTTGAGCTCTGCATGTGTTGTAATGTCTTGCTGTAGAAGCATCTGTCAGTGTCAAAACGAGATGCAAGAGGCAGCCTTAGCGTCTCTTACAGCATCAGGTGGCTTCAAGACTGAATACCTTTTCTGGAAAATGTGCTTCAGTCAAATGTCACATAAAATACAGTTGCAATGCAGACTGGTCTATGGAAGGGACCAGCCTGAGCATATCTTTCCATGAGCACTATAAACAAGTCTTGCTAATTTCTTGAAATTAATTACATTTTACTTACACCTCTAACCTGCAAACTTAGGGAAAGGTCTTACCCCTCAGTACAGTTTCTCAACTGAAGTTTTCCTGGAATACTTTAAGCACAACACAACATCTTTTGGTCCCGGAGCCCTAAGCAGGTTACTGAGTGTTTTTCAGCATCTGCCTAGACATCCCTGGGGGTTCAGAGTATATCTGTGCTAAATGCCATGCAAGCCATTTGGGCATCTCTGTCTCTTCAGAGCTTTTTAGGAGGCCAAGTTCTACTGAAATCACTGGGAGCCTAAAAAACTGTGTTAGTCTCAGGTTTCTTCCCTAACAGATGGATTAAAGTAGATAAGGGAGATTTTGTGAGGGTTTGTTTGGTTTTATTTTTCCCTTTTTCTGTTGTTAAGGACAGCAGGATTGTAAATCATCCTTTACTGCAGGAGCAATTGAGCCTGGTTCTGAATACAGCAGGAATATGCAATCTAGATTAATGTCATTTTGTTTACTACTGTTTCTAAAACCCATAATACATTGGACAGGATTAGATGTCTCAACAGCAGTAGATTTGGGTTTGTTTTTTTTAAGAATAAGTGTTTTTGGAGTTGACAGTAGTCTCATCTCCTTTTCCAGTTTGAGAATCTGACTCATCCACATTTAATACTTTTGAAAGTTGTATGCATAACCTTCAACTAAGTAAAGCAGTGTCCTGGTTTGAAAGACAGGTGTTTGCTAAGGAAAGCGGAAGCCTCCCTTTGAACTGAAAAATGTGATCCTTCCTTCCTTCCTACAGATTATTATGATTTTGAAATTAAGGGAGCTCTCAGGCAAAGATATGGGGATAGGAATAACAGTTCTTTACTAGTATATTTAACAAGACAAACAAGAACAACAACAGCTATGAAATTACCCACAAACAGAACAGTAACTCAGTCCCAGTGTTTTTTGGCTGCAGGCACCTTTTCCCTGAGCTGCAGTTCCCGGTGCTGGGGGCGGGCGGGTCCCGCAGAGCTGCAGGAGGGCTGGGGGTGATGGCAGAGCTGTCCCAGGGGGAGAGAGAGATGGAGAGAGAGCCCTCTGCTCACGGTGTGGGTCCTGGTGCTCAGCAGAGTGCTGGATGGTGGCAGGTTAAGGCGAGAGTCCGACAGCAGTGAGGATGGCTCCCGACGCTGGGATGGCAGGGATTGGGCAGAGGCATCGATCGTCCTTCTCCTCCAAACTCCGCGGGGGAAATGGGGCCGAGGCCCAGACTTCTGCTTCCTCTTCTGGATCTTTGAATCTCACGGGGTGTTTCCCTCTTCCCTCCCCTCCCCCTTGTCACCAGGGCCCAGTCAACAGGTATCTTAGCATGACAATGGGGAAAATTCCACAGAGGGAAAAGGGAAAGAACCAACCCCCAACAAGCAGAAATTGAAATAAACCAGATTTCAAGTTTAATCCATTATGCTTTTCCCCATGTTTTCTTGATTGGAATGGGAGTGTTTCCCAGGAATCTTAGAGGTGAGTTTGCATTCTTTTCCTTAAGAAAGTTTTATCAATCATCCTCTGTTTTTACATGTTTGTCATGCTAAGTATAATAAAGAAAATATTTTTTGTTTTTCCCAAATGGGTAGCATTGGATGCTTAGATTTGGATAAAGCTAAAGAAGATAGCCTAGCTCTCCAGCTGAAGACTGATGAGTTGGCAAAACACCTGGATGAGTCCTTCTGTGGGTTGAGTATGTCCAAGCAAACTCCTAACCTCTGGTTTTTAGGACTATGAATTGTGGGGAATATAACATTCTGGCTTTTTACTTCATGTTTTTCTGGTTACTTGCACAAAAAATTGACCTTTTAGAAATATCAGCCAGTCCTCCTTGCTATTGTATGTCATATTAGAATATAAATATATACATTCAGAACATTTTCTCCTATGACTTTATTTGGGTGGTTTTTTTTTCTGTTGCTAAAGTGCTTACTTTATGAATGCATTTAATTGACTTTGATCATCCATAATTATACAGCCACAGACAAATCCAAGCAGTGAGGCACCAAATCAGAAGTCTACATTGAGTAGTGATCTGTTTCTTGATATGCTCAATTAAGAGCAAATAAAATATGCCAACAGACAACATAGTTCCTTTAAGGAGTATTTCTAGCTTGAGTGGTAACATGCTTTTGCATCTATATGATTTACTGTTCCTCTCTGTCTCTGTAGTCTTCTAGTTCATGCTCTTTACACATGGCAATTACAGACGTATTTTCAGGCTGAACCTTTCACTCTTTTTTTGCTGTAGGAAAAACAGTTGCATCCTTCTTTTTGGTGTTCAGAGAATCATGACAGCTATTAAATTGCCTCTTGAGATTCCTATACTACCAATTTCTAGTATATCTGTAAAAGAATATACTTAGCATCAGTACTAGTTAATTGTTAAAAGTCTTTAACCTAATTGTGAACCAGGAAAAAAAGTCAGTTGGTAAGGTTTTTGGCATTTTTATTGTACTGATGTGTGTACACATATGTGCTCCTGGACATTAAGAGCTTGAAGACTGAGAACAAGGTACCAGGGTTACCCCATGTGTTTGCAGTACCTTGACCTGGAAATGTTTGGTTGATGAACCACCCCTCCATAGCAGGAAGCACCTGAAAGGAAAACATGGGCAGATGTTGGCACTGTGGCACTGTTGGGGCTTCTCATGTCAGACAGGGGGCTCTAAGTGGTGGTGCAGGCTGCTGGAGCAGTGCTGGATAATGCCTGTGGGGAGTCAAACCATCCAATGGGATTCTATCCTGGATTTATTCTTCTGGGACTTAGATGAAACTGCTGAACTGAGCATTCTTAATGGTGGGTGAGGAAATTGCCTGTCCCACAGGTTCCAGCACACTGCTCTAACAAACCCGCACTGTATTTCTGCATGTATTTACTTTGAATTTGCTGCTCAATTTTAATGACTGAATGGATCTCAAAGTTGGAACAAATCTGCAAGTGACAGGTTCCTCAAGGTACCTCTGACCTTCAGCAGCAGTGCTCATCCATGGCCTCTCACTTGCCATCTTGCTCCCACATACCCCAGGGGCAGGGTTGAGGAGGACATGGCACCCACCAGTAAGGACTTGACACCCTCTGGGACCTGCAGTGGGAGTGTGTGCCATGCATTGGCAGGGCAGGAGTGCACGCAGCTGCAGGAGGCTGGCCCATCCCCAGGAAGCCTCCATATGTACTTTCTCCTACTTCTCCAAAAATGAATACACTCAAAAGCAGTTTAGCTGCAGGGATGTACTGTAAATTCTCTTAGTTTAAATGAACTGCAAGGACTATATCCCCAGGTGGGGTTAAACAGGGTATGTATTGTTGCCTGCCTTTTTACATCTGGGAATAAGCTAGTAGCTTAACAGTACCTAGCAAGTGGGAGAAGAAAAGTGGCCTTAAACCTGACTCTGGCAAGGAGAAAAATCAAATGGAAAACACGTATTTTTAACACACCACTGAGTAAGTATATAATAGCAGAACAACATTCGTTGTAACCTGATATCCCTCAGGAATGATGGAAAAGCTGACTGCTTGCTCCACTGAGCCAAAAAATAAGCGTGAAAGTGCAAGTGTGCAGTCAGCAGCATAAGGAATAATGCTTCAGAAAGCTGAGAGCAAATCTGGAGTTCTGAATGTTAAAAGGCTAAAAGTTTTACATAGAAACACAACTTATTATTGGTAACCTCTTTGTTGGGCTGTCTTCAGTGTCCTAAAGAAAATCCATATCCTTGTGCACTTATCCAGCTGCCAGATAGCTGTTATGGCAGAATCTAAGGAAATACTTCATGTTAGCCACCTTCTGATTTCTTGCTGGAAACTAAACAGATTTTGGACATACAAATGTAGTTCATTACAAAAAACAAAATGTACTTCCTAGGGCAGATGTGTTTTCAGAGGTCTGATGTTTTATCAAGACCTGCAGAGGAGCACCATAGTTGCATTTCATTTGAATGTCACTCAGTATATACAATAGGTTTGGAAAAGCAACCCTGCATGGCCTCAGGCACCTGGCAGAATACATTTTTGGCACAGCAGGAAGAGAATGAGGCATCCAGTTCCTGTGGCTGAGGATGTGCATGGCTTCTCATCCAGACTGTGCTTGAGCTGTACTGCTTCCTGTCCAGCTATGAGTGCCATGCTGGAGTAGCTGGTGAGCAAACGGCCACAGCCCTTGGCATGTCAGTACAGCAGCTGAATGCTTGCACATCCCTGGGGAAAGGGCAGAGGTGCTGTGAGGTGAAGACCCATTGAAAATATATTCCCCTAATGAACAGAACATTCCTGCAGTTATTTGGAAGGAGGCTGTACAAGTGTCATTTTCGAAAGACAATGATAGAAATTACAGTTGCAAGGAATTGCAGCTGTTCTGTGAAAAGAAATTAACAAGTCTAAAATTGCTCTCTGGGAAATAAAATAAATCTTCAAAATGTCCAGATCACCTGATTTTTCTGAAGTGTTTTGCTAGGCAGCATTTGAAAGTGGATTAGAAAGTTGTAAATATCTGTGCTGATTCCAGGCTATAGGAATAAGAGAAAAAAATTACTAAAATTACTCTTTCAGCTCTTCCCAGGACAGCCTGGGCCTCTCTTCTCCCCAGGGTGCTCTGGGGTCTGCCATGTGACAAGGGCTTCTGCAGGGACTCCTTCAGCAACCAAAGCATTTCAGGTGGGGGAGTCATGTGGCTCCTGTCCCAGGCCTGCCCATCCTTTGCTGAGCTGTCTGTGGTTACCACTCAGTTCCAGGTCAGCAGGGTGGGAGTTCATGTATGGTTTGTGCCTTGGAGGAAAGCTTGTCTGTAACTGCACACCCATGCCTGCCAACCCCAAAGAAGAATCCCACATTTACACATATTTGACTTCAGTGGTGATGGAGCTGGGCCCCTGGAGAAGATTTCAGTACTCTGTACTGCAGAACTGCCATGAGATACTCAACTCCTCCCTAGGATTTTACTGCTCTGCGGTGTAGGTATCCAGAAAACACTTTTCATGCTCTGAATTGAGTATGGGAACCATCAGCTTTCTTCTCCTCATGTTGTTTGAGTTGTACTGTTCTAAGTACCCTGTCACCCACACCACTGCTGCCCATGCAGCCTGGGTGCAAGGCAGTGCTTTTCCTTATCCCACATTAAAACCAGCCCTGACACGAATGCTGTTAAGTGCAAATGCTTTGGGGTGGTCAGGAAGGCTTTGTAATAGCACCCCTTGTCCTCAGGGAGCGATTTATTTTCTCCTTTGTTATACCTTAGCTTTTCTTTTCCTTAAAGGAGGAAAGAGCTAGGTGCTGGGGGAGGGCACTTGGTGATAAACTGGTGGCTGCAGCCACACAAGCTTTCTGGAGATAGGTGAGCTGAGACGTCAGGCCATGCCCAGAGGTGATCTCTCCTCATGGCAACTCTCACACAGCAGGCAGGGAACCTAGCTCCAGTTGGAGAGCCTGACTGACCTGTGTGTGCATCATGATGTCCTGGCACTTAGCTGGGCAGCAACCAGACCCCTGGATTATTTGGGCATATAATAAAAAAGGGTGGCCTTAGAACTGTGGTATGAAAAATACCTGGTACTTCACAGACTATGCATATTACATTGTTCTGGGTTACCTAAATTTCCCTCTCAGTTTTGGTTGAAAGTGAAACTCATATGTGCTGTCAAAACTGGCAGGGAGGTGGTGGAGGGGGGAGGGTAATTTGCACAGCAACATCTTTTTTTCATATTATTCAATCAAGTAACTGCAACTCACACATTTCCAATTGCTCCCCTAACTGCCCTCCGGCTGGTACCATCAAAGAATAAATGCATTCAGCTTCTTCTTGTACAAGGAGAATGTCTGTGACCCATTAACATTGGATCCTGGGCTGTGCTGCCATTTTTGGCAACACAGCTCTGGCAAATTTGACATTCACTTCAGGAGTTTGGCGTTGCTGTTCTCTTATATTTCATCAGCATGTTGATTTTTGTTATAGTAGCACTTCAGGAGTTTAAAAAAGAGCACAGCAATTTTTTACTGTGTTTTAGTAAGCTTCTAACAGTACTGTTACCAATTTGGTTGTATTTTGAAACGTGTTTTACTTCTGCGCTATGTTTTTCCAATGTCGAAAGTGCATCTCCCTCCCTCAAGAGCATCTGTACACATGTGGAAGTGCTGCATTCTTGACAGCTATGCTTTTTTTCTGACATACTGTGGTACTAAACTGATTCTGCTTGCTTTACACTTTGTCCAGACTTCTACCCTTTGAGCTCAAATTTCCCATGCCCATTATCTGCCTCCAACTAGTTTATGTTCATATTTTCAATTGCAGTGAAAAATGGCTCCACTGGGCTGAGGACTGAGGTTAAATAAGACTACATTTTACCCCCATTAAAACCTTCTACAGCTATTGAAATTGAAAATTAAATACATGGTAACTCTGACGTGGTTCATGCCATGTCGTTTTCTAGCCCATCAAGCTTTGCCTGCAGATGTGCCCCAATGAAATACTGTGGTCTTAGGAATGAGACATAGCCTGTGAGATCATGGCTCTCTGAGGGCTGCTGAGGTGTGTCCAGCTATTACTGAACAGCATTTGTCATGCTGTGAAACCCTATTTTACTGTTTTATTTCTAAACCTGCTCAGGCACCATGGCTTTTTTACAAAGCTGATATGTATTACACCTGTTTGCTACAGACTGCCCTTTCAATTTACTTACAGGCATCCTGTACCTGACTTGATCCACAAGGTGCTGTTTTAACATGGATCATTGCTATTTTTGTGAGGGTCTTCCTCTCCATGTCATTTCCCCTGGTGATCAAGAACACCAGGGTTTTTGCCAGGGAAGCCTGACAAGGCAGGAACTTCATGCCACTGCAGCCCAAGAATACCTGTAACCACTTGAGCAAGGTGGCATGGGTAGGGTGGATGCTTATTTTTGGGATTCAGGAAGATCTTTTCCTCTCACCTTGAGATGTTACCAATGCAGTTTCTCACTGTGGTTATACAAATTGCATGCCCTTGCCTAGAAATGGTGACAAGCAGGGTTGTACATTGAAAAATGAGTGCCTGTTCAGGAAACCCAGTTTTACTAATGCCTGTTTTATTGCTCTTTCCCTTAGCTTGTAGGTAGTGTGGTTCTGCATTAAATGCTGCCTTTTGCACAGTCCAGGGATGTGCAAAACCACTTAGACCAAAAGCTGGACATCTCATGGAAGCATAGCTGCTGCATCCTCCCTTGTTTTTATTGTGTGTGGTCTGGCTGTTGTTTTCTTTTATTTATAACAGCTTAGAAACACACATAGCAATGGCTTCGAAACCATTCCAGAATGAGAGAATAAAAATGCATTGGTACAAATCTCAAAAGCAGAAAAAAAATTAGAATGCTTTTCTTCCCTTTCATCCAGGTGTGACCTTCAGTGGTAGAAACTCAATGTGCGCCCCAGATTTTCTGTTCCCTCTCCTCTTCTGTGCCTAGGCACTGCCAGGCTTTCAGAGCAGCGTGTCATATTTTCTACATGATGCTATCACTTCAAACCGTGCAGTGAACTCATGGTTTTAGGGAGTCCAGCATCATTGCCTCTGAAGCTTTCTAAGTGCTTTAGTTTAAAATGCCTCTTTAAGCACAGACAATGCTCCAACAGGCTTGTTGAAACTACATGAAGCTTATAAAGCTTTAAATGCCATTATGATATGGTGGGTCCTGCAGGAGACTGCAAAATCCTGCTGTGTGCAAGGATCCACCATGCTTTCAAGTGGATGCAGTGGATGTGCTAAAAAATGTAGGCCAAGCAGGGCAAGGAAAGGACAGAGCATGTCAGCATATTTTTTAATTACCTAGCATTTGACTGATACCACAATGGTAACATTGCTTTTTAATATAAATATATCTACTATCCTTTCTTCTTCAGTACACAGAGGAGTTTGGGGTATATATATGTGTGTGTGTGTGTGTGTGTGTGTGTGTGTGTGTGTGTGTGTGGATACTTGAGATTCCTGAGCAATCGGCATTTTTTAATAGATCACTTAACCTTTTAACCTCATACTACTCTTCTCGTCACTATTTCAGAAGTTGCTCCACTAAAATAACTTAATATTGTCCTGTGTTCATCAAGCCTTCTGTGTGATCATATAAATGCTTGTTTTACCATGCAGATTTTTTTCAATCAAAAATGCATGAGAAGAGGGAAAATGAAAAACAAATAGGCAAGGTAAGCACCCTATTTTTCTGCCGGGTTTTAATCACAGCCTAGAAAGTCAAAGCAAGCTGGCAAAAACTCTACTTAGAAACAAGATGTTTGTTATCCGCAGTAATGACCGCGATGTCATTAACAGCTTATTAGGGCAGTGCGCTGCCTATCACTTTTCTATCCTCAAAGAGGCGATGGATGGGCTGCTGACCCAGATCGGGGGCACAAGAGGAGAGCGACTCCTCCTTGACAAGTCCCAGCAGCGACAACTGGTCATTAATTGTAAAAATTCTGCCAGCGTGTGGTTTTAGAAACAATTTGTACTTCTTTAATTACGCTGTCAGGGCAGGCTTTGTCCCAAACACTCTTATCAGGCTGAATTAGTCTTTAAATGAGTTAGGCTCAGCCCAGCTGAGCTGCACTCACCATCTTCGCTAAGAATCTTTGCTAGGATTGGGGGGGGGAGTTGGGAGCTAGAGTGGTGGAGTACATTACAGTAATTGTCACCAGAAGGAAGAGAGAAACTCTCCTCTCCTGTTTCCCTACTGTTTTATTATTACTCCCCAGGGAGGCCACTGGGGAGTGTGAGGAGAGGCCCTGAGCTCCCCTGGAGCCTGATACAAAACCTAGGATGGACATATCAGCTCATGCCAGTGGGGCTTGTGACTGCCAATTTCCTCGCTGGGAATGGCAAGGTGAAGGTAACACTCCAGAGTGAGTTGACCACTTTCCTGTAGCTTTAATAATGCAGAGGGGCCCCGGCGGAGATAGCAGCCCCGCTCTACTGGGAGTTACGCAAACATTGAGATGGAGGGAAAGTGCCTGCTCCCAGAACGCTGGCTGGCTAAGCAAGGCAGCAGGGCGAATGGCAGGGAGAAAAGGGAGGGCTGCTTATCTTCAGCTGTCACGCGGGCAACTGAGCAGATATTTATGGCTGTACCCTACCACGTCCTCTCTCTCTAGTTTTTTTGCTCCTCCCTGTGCATTCACCCGTGAGCTGGTTCTTTGGGGAGCACACAGTCCCACGGCACAGGTTTGAAGGACCTGGCTTTCATTGTGTGGGAATGAGCTCTTGGTGAACTGTTTGGTCGCCCAGCAGTGGGTGTTTGGGGAAAGGCTGCCCCTTTGGGGAGAAATGAGGAGGAGATGACCCAAGGCAAGGCGTTATCACTTCTCAATCTATCTTTGGGATTTGTAGCCTTATCGGGGGGACTGCCCAGAAGAGCTGCACTTGCTGATAGGACTGGCCCTGGGCGTGTGGAGCGGGTGTGGGGATGTATAGCCATGGAATTGATAAAGAGGAACTTGGCAAGGGAGGGAGGCCACTGGGGAGTGTGAGGAGAGGCCCTGAGCTCCACTAGAGCCTGACACAGACCCTAGGATGGGCATAGCAGCTCATGCCAGTGGGGCTTGTGACTGCCAATTTCCTCGCTGGGAATGGCAAGGTGAAGGTAACACTCCAGAGTGAGTTGACCACTTTCCTGTAGCTTTAAAAAAAACAAAACAAAAAACAAAAGTCGTCACCTTCAGTGCATACTGTCTCTCAAACTGTACCTAATGGGAATACCTAATTCACTCAACTTATGTTGAACACTGACTGTATATGGTGTAATACGTGGCTGCAAGTGATATGATTGCATACTATAAAGATTTCTGGGCTCAGTTCCCCCCGAAATTAATTTTGCCTAGTGTTTCTGTAAAATCTCACATCTTTTTTTGAAAGGCAAGTAGTTACTCCCATACTGCAAGTAATGGGGATTTGTAATGGAATTTAGGGCTGGATTAATTTCTGTGTGCTTTATGATTTGCAGAAGTTTACAGCAATATTTCCAGACTGCTGTAGGTAAAACTCAGCTCCTTTTCCTTGTAGTTCAAGAACAAGGCAAACAGTAAAAATAAATATTTCAGCAGCACATCCTACTGAAAAAACAAGTCAGAGATTTTAAAGTATGACAGAGTAGGGATTTGTTTTGCATGAATACTAAGTATGTCTACAGTCTCAAAAACAATCTTCTCTAGGTGGAAAACAGCATCATCAGTAGATCTGTGAGCTCTGAAGAGCACAGTCACATTTGCATATAGCACAGGGTGCTGTACCACCACGCCAGGTTGACAAACTGGACCATGCCCTCCCAGTGCATCATTCAACAAGTTCTCCATCCAAATATTTTAGCAGTTGTATGCTTTGCGCTGTGAGTGGGGTGAAACCATTAGCTCCAGATTAGTCAGCAATTTCTGAGAACAGAAAACTACCCTAGTTGCCCATCAAAGAGGGCCTGCAGTCTCTATTTTCCCTTTTCACACTGAGCTCCTTCTCACAGCAGGCTAGAGGAGCAATTTAGAGCAACTTTGCTCTGAATAAAATAGAACTGTGGCAGCAAGAAGGTGTTAAATGTAGGTCAGATGCAGTTGGAAAGCTGCTGCTGGTGGTGCCAATGTGCACACAACCAGACGGTGAGGGATGTAGTGTCAGGGATGCCCAAGCTGCCTAGGGAGCAGGGTTGCATGTCACATGCCTGCTCACTGCAGGCAGTGCTGTGGGCGAAGAGGAGCAGAGCAGCCCCTGCCAGGCTGCAAAGCGAGACAAACCCTCCCTGGGCGGGTTGGGACTGGTACCTGCCAAGCTGGCCAAGAGAAGAATGGGCAATGGGTGCTGTGAGACACGGAGCTCTTGAGTATCCTGCTGAACAACTGAGGCCAAGAGATGCAGATGTTTCCAGCCTAGTCCTCAAAATCCCTAAGCCCAAATATCCCTTCTCATGACTTTGGAAGTCACTTGAAGCTTTAACTGGGAGGAAAATCTTCCCCCTCTGCTTCCTTCCTACTCTGCCCACCTACTCTGCCTTACCCTGTCCTCCCCTGTGCTCTCAGTGGTTGGTGACGTTTCCAGGACTGCCTGAGGAGCACTTCCATGTACATCTCATCTCATCTCATCTCATCTCATCTCATCTCATCTCATCTCATCTCATCTCATCTCATCTCATCTCATCTCATCTCATCTCATCTCTCACACATAAGGAACAGTCCCAGGCATATTTTGCTGGTAAAGGGATACTTAGAGGCACAAGAGCAGCAATGTAATTAGGCTGCCTGCTCCCATCTGATGTCTGTTACACAACATGTATCTCCCCATGTGATCCCAACATCTGCATCGCAGTCCTGATTTCCTCCCAGTCCTGCCCATTGCATCTGAAAAAGCCTTCAGAAAGAGAAGTGTTCAGCTGTGCTGTTTGGTAGAAATGGCTCTACCCCAACTGTAGAAAGCCTTACTTCCCCTGCTCCCCAGCCCTTTCCAAAGCTGCGATTTGCACAGAGGAAGGGGGAAGCATTTCCAAGATGAGTCTGGTCCCAGCCTGGACTGCAGCTCAGGCCAACTCTCTCGCCTAACATTTTTAACCAGCTTCATTAAAACAAAACTTGCTAGGAGTTTCCCTCTAAACCCCTACCTATATCCAGCCAGACCCCTTCGTGCAGGCACTGGAGTTGACTTTCAGACAGGCAAAAAATCATCAGTTCATGCTGGCACAATGTTTTAAAAATTCATCAAGAAAAAGCTAGTAAGTTAAAATAATATTAGTCTACAGCTCTAACTGGTACTCCAAGTGGAACCAGTTGCAGAAGTAATGGGAACTGTTCCCTACTCAATGTACAGCATGTTCATGGTGCATCATGCAGCACCTGGGTGGGGTCTTTATATAAAGGTTATGCCATTATAAATCTCTTTTTTTCTAAAGCAGGTATTCAAGAACCTGTCCAAGCATAGGCACATGTTTGGCGACAGAGAAACATCCAACCATTCCTATTTTGAAAGGCTGTGTCTTCCCTGCAAGCCCTGGAGTGCAATGAGGCACAGATGGAGGGTGCCACAGTGTTCCTCTGCCCATGTGTGGGAAAGCCCAGGCAATGAGATTAAAGACATAGGGGGACATCGTGGAAAACAAAAGACCTGTTTAACCATTAGGAAGCAGGAAAAGAGTGAAGACAGAAAGAGGAAGATGTGAGAAGGAGACAAGGCTGCATTGCCAGCTATACATTGGTAGTTGTGCAACATCAAATGCCGAAGTCTTCTTTAGAAAGGGAGTCACCACTTCTTTTGTGGAGACTCACCTGCATCTCCTGTCAAACCTGGATGGCCTCTGGATGGGAAAAGCTTCTCCAAGTACTAAGCAAGAATGGGCATTGTGCAGGTGACCCACTGCTGGTGGAGACCAAAGTCTCAAATGTCCTCATGTGTTGTCTCAGTTCAGGGCTAAAAATGTTATTTGCCATTTCTTTGGCTTTATTTATGAGCCTTTGCTGACCAAGTCCCATGCTGCCAGTGTTTGTGTGAATTACCATGTGCAATTGGTAAAGGGAGAACCAGATACAATTTGGGAGCTGTGCAAACTTTTCAGCAGAGTTATTTGCTTTATTTTTCTCCTCAAGGTTTGCACGACAAGTTTAACAACTGTCTTTTCCTGTAAATTAAACATTTTAGGTTTGTTTTTTTCTTTAGCACAAGGGACTTTTAAAAAAGCACTTTGAAGTGCAATTAGAAGGTTATGTGAGATACATGTTAAAACCGTGTGGCCCTCACAACTATCTCTGGGCTCTGTTCTACACTTCTGTTTTACAAACAACGTGTAATTCCCTGAGAGATCCAACAGACACCTGAAGAGTTGTTTAAGACAGAAACATACAGCGCTGCCAAGCAGCCGAGGAATACTGAGGGAAATGAACCAGATTGGTGGCACTGGAAGAGGCCGCCCAGGGAGATCGGGGAGTCCCCTCTCTCTGTAGATACCTTCAAAACCCATCTGGAGGAGTTCCTGTGTCACCTGCTCCACATGACCCTGCCTTGGCAGGTGGCTGGACTCGATGATGTCCGGAGATCCCTTCCGGCCCTAACGATTCTGTGTGATTTCCAATAGTCCCCCACACCAGATCGGGGGGACTTTGATTGCGTTCCCCCCCATCACGCGCCCCCGCCTTCCTCGCTCTCCCCTCCCGCTTCGCGCGGCATGCTGGGTTCTTCCCTTCGCATTTTCCATGCTTTTTTTATTTTAAAAAAATCACCGGGAAGCCCTCGGGAAGCCCTGGGCCCCGGCACGGTGACATCCCACACGGGTGGAAGGGCGGGTGGGGTGTAGGACATCTCGGTGTCCGACGGCACGGCCGAGGTAACAAAAACGATTTGTCTTTTCCACAACGCCTCCCGTGCCTCCCTCTTGCTTTGCAGCGGACTTGCCTCAGGCGCCTCCGGGATCGGCGGGGCGGTAGCGCTGCTGCCCGGCCATGTGCACGGCGGCGCGGGGCGGGCGCAGCCGCGCTGCGAGCGGGGGCGGTGCCTGGTGCCCGCGGAGCCGCCACCGCCCGCCCCGCCCCAGCCGCAGCTCGGCGCGGCTCGGTATGGCGGGGCTGCGGTTCCCGCATCACGGCGGCCGTGTGGCCGCGGCTATGAACCTCTTGCTTGGCGTCTTCCACGTCCTCCTGCCCTTCTTTCGCCCCGGGCAGGCACAGGGACAAGGTAAGGGCACCGGCGGGGTGAGGTGGGGCTACCGGCACTGTCTGCTCTGGGCTTGAGAGCGGAGCCACCGTTCCCGCCGCCATCCCTCAAGTGGCTGCCGCGGCGGCAGCCCGGGGACACAAAGGGAGCCGGGACACGGTTCACCTCTCCGCCCCACTTCAGTTCCCTTCCTCCCGGCCCCGCGGTACCTACCGGGCCACGCGTCTCTGCCGGCCCGCCCCGGCGGGGGGAGCCCCAGGCCGCCGCCTGCGGGCTCTGGCTGTCCTCCCCCTACCCATCCGCGCTTTCTTCTGTCTCTGTCCCCGCAGCCATCGAGCCCATTCCCGGCGTGGTGGAGCTGTGGCAAGCCGAGGAGGGGGAGCTCCTGCTGCCTGCCCAGGTGAGGGGGCGGGGGGGCTGGGGAAGACTGAGGGCCCACGGCCTTTGCGTGAGTGTGCGGGTGTCGGCCGTTGGGGCCCGGGGTCAGGCGCGGGGGTGGCCTCGCCCGCTGCTGTCAGGGCGCAGCCCCATCCGCGGCCCCCTCAGCCTGCGTCAGCGGCGTGGTTGTTCGGCTTCTTTATTTTCTTTTTGGGGCTCCCCCGGCGCCCCTCCCCCCCTTTTTAATTTTAAAAAAAATTTTTAAACGAGTGCATTTATGTTCGGAACGCACTAGACGTGCCTGTCGTGAATATGCATGTATTTATATTTCAGGCCTGCTCAGGTGAGGAGCAGGCCTGAGATATATATCTCTCAGCCATTTTTCTCCCCTCAAATGACACATCATTTATGGTGCCGTTCCTCTCGTTCAAGCGCATTTTTTTTTCTTGCTTAGCTGCTTTCGTTGGGCAGTAACAAGATTTGATAAATTCTGTGTTGGTGAGAGGAACCAATATGGTGCAATCAATGCCTGGCGGGGCTTGTGAGCGAGGAGGGGTGCTGGAAGCAGGGTCTGGAGTTTATGGCATTTGAGGCAATCATTTAACTTGCACTGATGGATTCTGCCATGTGTTGAGCTAGGCATTCTAGACTTCAAGGCACCAGGCTCATAAACGGGAATAAGCGGTCTTTAGGGACATCATCTTATATGAGGGGCAAAAGTAGGTAATTTATTTGTCTTAAGCCCATGCTTAAGTCATTCTCTTCGTAGTTCTCAGCCATTGACACACATCAGTGTAAGGAAAAATAGCAAAGTGCTGTTTCTTAGCTAGCTAATAATTGATGCTGCTTACCAGGACCCAGCATTTTGTATTTCAGTGTTATGAAAGTATTAATCTATTGTATGTCCAAATAATTTTGTAATATACATTTGTTGTGCTATTGAGATTTTGCCTGTTGCAGATGTCGCAGTAGCTAACGGAAGGTGTAGAGTTGTTGTGCAGAGATGCTTGGGGAGCTCAGCCTTGTGTGTTTGGGTTCTTTACATTGAAGATATTACGTAGCATTTGATGTAGAACTGTGTAATGTAGTCATTTATAGTTGCTTCTCATAGTAAAGCTGCAATTAAGTGATGGTGATGATGTGATGTTTACTTCCTTAGGAGATTAGGTCCTCTAGGAAAACACTTTGTTCTTGAGCATCCTCATAAAAACAAGCTTTAGCTTGGCTAAAGAAAAACCAGGCATGAATGACCTGTGAATTTGGCATAGTTGAGCATATGGTCTTGCTCAGTTCTTGCAGCAGTGAAGACAAAGCTGAGACTGCTGTTCCTCCATCATTTCTGTAAAGACTATGCTAGATATGCAGGAAAGAAAGAGGTCTGGCTTCAGCTGTGACAGAGTAAGAAGTAAATCACAATAGGCTTACTGATTTAAGAGGTTAAAAGTCATGAGCTGGTCTCTGAGTACTAGTGGTACATTGACTGGTTTGCACGGTTTTCTCTGCTCTGCTCTCTCCTTTTCTTGAGGACTGCAGCAGCATCTGATGTATCAGCGACTACTCAAGCTGAACAGAAGGACCTGAGTTCCTCAAACACATTTTAAGACCAAAATTTGGTTACAGGCCTTACCCTGATGCTTTCTGTTTTGTTTCCATGTGGACTTGGGCTTTACCTAGCCCCTGTTGAGCTTGGGCCCTGTGACCACATTTGAAAACATCTTTTCCATTTGTTGTGGTGAGGAGGAAAAGAGGCTTCCCCAAGTTCCTGCGGATATGGTGAGGGACCCTTTCAGCACCTCTTCTATGGAGTGGTGGCAGTGGTCTGCAGTGGCTGGTCATGGCTCTTCCCTGGATGCCCAAAGAGTCAAGGGTTGATCCATGATCCCTTGCGATGTTTGTGAGGTCCTGAAGGCACGTCAGCATTGTTGCCCTCCTGAGTGGCTGCTGGCTTGGTGAGGGGCATCAGTGGAGACACCAGCATCAGTTCCCGAGTTCTGGAAAATCACTACATCTGTTAGCATATGTTAGCATTTTGTTAGAGAGATGCTCAAACTTGGAAGAGGTTTATTCCTTGTTGATCACACTTCACTTAAAAAAAAAATGGTCTGGTCTACTGCTGCTGCAAAAAGGTTTTCCATGTTCTTTTTCTTTCCATAATAGACTTTCTCGGTTAAACCCTTGATGAGGGTTGTTGCCCAGTGTGCATGTATCACAGCAGTAGTAATGTGATGGTGAAGGTGTAGTAACAGTAGTAGGTGTTGTAACAGTAACTTCCTTGCTTTTGAGTGGAGGTGTTGTTGGTATGTTGGAAATGTTGTTGGTATGGAATATCCAAGAGGTGCTTCATTCCCGTGTTTGAAGATGGTTCTTGATGAAGACTTTGGGAATAGGCTAGTTCTGACACCTTGATTTTGTTTTTCCTACTTCTTTTTGGAGGGAGTGTGGCACCAATGAGAATTTCACTTGCAGAAGTGAAAAATCTAGGGAAGGAACTGCATATATTCCTCTGCCAATGCACCTCCCTCCCACTGCTCTCAGCAGTAAGATGGATTAGGTTGCCCTGTCTGCCAGCCCTTTAGCCTTTTTCTGGCAGGTTACCAATGCTGTCTGATAGATGTTTTTCTGTCATGGCTTTACACTATTATCTTATTTTCCATGCATCATCAACTGCCTGCCTGTGACAGAACGGTTTTGAGCATTCCTTGCTGCCTGCAGAATTTGAGGATGAAAGTTGAATGGATTGGTCACCCGTTCAGCCATCCGGTTGTCTGCACATGCTTTTTGTTCCAGGAGCATGTAGTGAATAAAGACATCACCTTAAGGGGTGGGAGAGAGGAAACAAAGTGTTTTAATATTTGTAGTTGCTTTCTAGGCCTTTCACAGTATATCTTAGTCTATGTGAACTGCATGAATTTGCATGCTGGAGCACAGCCGTCCAGGGCCCCCACGCCTCCACCGTGCTTGGTTGTTCTATCTTCTGTTTTTTCTTGCTTCCCTTTCATTGTCTGTTTCTCGTGTGCCCCTTTCCCAGCTTCCCTCTTATACATATTTGTGCTTTTCCTTTTTTCCACTGCCCTAGCACTTGTGAGCTTTTGATTCCAGCTTCCTCTGAAGCCTGCAGGACTGTTTGGGCATGGCTCACCTACTGCTTTTGATCCACAGCTGAACCTGGAGGGTGTCTGGAGCGCTGCAGTTGGTGAGGGTGTGTGTGCGCTTGTGTGCAGGGGCTGAGGGGGAGCTGGCTGTATCTAACCTGCTGTCTGTCTTCCCCTGGTCGGCCGCTTTCTCCAGCATTTCAGTGTTTCTTCCTGGATTCCCTTTTTTGCTCTGAGACCAGCTGGTTTTCCCAGTCTGATGTGGTAGTCATATTCCATTGTGCCTGTTTCTTCTTTCTTGTTGAAGGTGGTGTGAAGTGTGGGGTAACCGTGGAGCATCCACTGACCTTACTCTGCTTTTCCTTACTCTTAACCTCCCTTTTATAGCAGATGTATGTGGGATGGGCAGGTGGATTTTTCTTTAAAAACCAGTGGGATTTTGACATGGAAAATCTTGAGCGTGAGAGACTTGATTAGAGCAGTTGTGCTTTATATAGACCCCTTATAATTTTGTGGTTTTGCATGTTTGTTTGCAACTTATTAATACTTACTTAAGTAAAATGCTTGGGAGAAAAGCTCCTTTATGTACTCCCAAGCCGTTCACCAGTAAAGGCTGAAAAGGCTCCAAATATTGACAGCCAGGTTGTAGCACTTCAGTGCAAAGCTGAAAGGCAGCTAGTTATGTTTTATGTTTGCTGAAAAGGAGAGGAAAGAGGACAAGGAAAAGTACAGTAAGGGTATCAGGCCAGCTGTTTTCCACAAGCGTATGAAAGAAGCACAGGTTGTTGTTCATGGCCTACACCACTTAAAATAGGTATCAGAGAGTCACAGTTGTGTGTTTCCATCTGTCAGAAGCCAGCCAAGTTACTGGGAGCATCTGAAGGCAGGGCTAGGCAGGTTGGGTACCTCCAGAGTGCTTTCCCTTCAGCCCCTTCAGTTTGGAGGGAGGAACTACCTTAAAATAACATAATGAAGTTTTAATGTAGTTCTTGTTATCATGACTGAAAATGATAGTAAGTCATCAAAGTCAGTGTATACCAAATTTTATTTTGGTGACAGTGCAGTGTTTGATGGGATGAGTTTTCTACTCTTGATATGTGTCACAAGTAGAAGATGAGTGAGATGTTTCATTGGGGGAGCACCTTATGAATGCTTCAGTTTTCTTACAGATACTAAGGAGATTACAATAAGTTCTTGTTTCACTTTACTGTGACAGTGTTTCATGTGCTTGAATTTTTGAGAAAGATACCATAGAATTTACTGTATCATGGTCGTTATAGACACTGGACAAATACAGAGATGCTGCCTGAGTTTTCACTTACAAGGCTCTGCTTGGGTCTGAAAGATTTTTTTTTTTTCTTCTCCCAAGTAGTAGCAGCTTGTCTTCAGTTTCTGTTCTTCAGTGCAGCTCAGGGGCTAATAAGGTTAATAGTTCTACCGGCTTTAAGAGCTGTTGAAGACATTGACCTTACATATATTCATCAGAGATACGTGGCACTGCAGTGTCATTAATGATCCCATCAGCTGTGCATAAATTAAATGTACAGAGTCACATAATTCAAAGCAGGGTTTGTCTGAAGACACACAATTTGTGTGAAAGTCTGAGACAGACTTGGGGTGGAACTTGTGTTCCTCTTTGGGCTTTTAAAAGGCATCTTCAGACTCCCAGCTGAGCTTCTGGATGGTGCTGATAGGACTTGGGGCTGGTTGGCCATGGAGATTATGCAGTAGCTGTCAGCTCAGGCTGTTGAGACTTGAGTGACATGAGGTGTACTTTCAAGGGCTTTCCAACACAAGATAAGCACCTGCCCCATATTTGAGATAAGGTTTGGAAGAAGGGAATCTTTTTTTCATAGGTAGATTGCTGGGAACTGCATTTTGACTTTCAGGATGTGTTCCTTTCCTTCCCCCCCGTAGTCCTGTAGTTCGAGAATGTTAGTTTTTTCTTTTTTTCCTTTTTTTTTTTTTTTTGTAAAGCCTCAGTGTAAACTTACATGCATATGTAGCCTGGAGCGCACAGAGGAGTGAAGGTAGGAGAAAGCTGGACATTGGGGTCTGTGTGTGATCAGAGTTGAGGGTGATTTTTAATTTTTTTTTCCCCTTGCACAGTTCAGATGTGCTGTGGCTGCACTGTAGATTGGGAAGTTTGCTTCATTGTTGCTTGGGGAAAAGTGGAGAAATTGTAAGGTGGCTAATTTTAAGGGTGAACACAGTGTAATGACACAGATCCAGGTTTCTGATGCCAGGCAGATTCCAAGCCATTTAAAGGAGGAGCTAAGCCATTTAAAATGAGGATAGCTTGCTATCTGGCTGTGGCAAAGGAGCTGTTTCTGGAGAAGGTGGATATGAAGTTCTCTTGATCTGCTTGATATTGTACTGTGGTCCTAGAAGTACAAAAGGAGCTTGGAGAAGCTGGAAAACATGATAGGTTTACATCATGCCATCCTGGTGGAGTCTAACAGCAAGGCTTAGCAAAGTCTCTAGAGAGGATGGCTGGGTCATTGTGGGGGCCAGGTGCTGGGACCTCTTAAGTAGATCTGTGCTAAAGAGCTTTGTGGTGTACTGCAGATTCTGGATTAGCATAGTGTCTTCAACCTCTGGGCAGGAGTACAGAAAGATTATCAAGTCCTCAATTTAACTTATACTTGCCTGTCAGTCTTGTTCCAGATTTGGTTGTGTTATGGTGGAGGCTGTGCTGCTTCTCTTGTGTGAGGTGCTTGTGACAAAAGGTTGAAGTTCAGATGCATCTTGTAGTTATTGGCAAGATCTGTATTAATATTAGCCAGAAGGTCATTGTTTTAGGCACAATAATGTTAATTATTAGTGTTAATGTTAACATTAACCATATTTGCTGCCGTAGTGTGGTTGTAATTTTTCCTCTCTTCTTGAAACTCAGGTCCTTGGAAATCCTGCTGCCTGTCCCATTCAGTAGGCAGGTAGGGCTGCCTGATCTTAAGCAACTGAAGCCTGTAGAAATATGTTTAGTATTTACAGGTGATTTTTTTCCAATATGTAGTGAAAATAGGAGGTAAAGTCAAAGATGGTGGCTTAGGGCCTGTTCCGTGATAGGCTTGCGTGGGAAACGTGTTGGAGTGGTGGTGGAAAATACAGTCTTTTCATTTTAAAATATTTTTCCCCCTGTAATCTTTTCATTGCTCAGGTCTATACTTTGTGTCTTGTAGAACCATCCCCTGCAGCAGCAGAAGTTGGGAAAACTCACCAGCTCTTCCTTGCAGGATGACTGTGACCGCCTCCTGAAAAATGTAGATCTCCCTAAAGTTGTCCCTAGTTTTGTCAGCAGGGGTTGAGTGGCTGGAACACACTTCATTTTGAGTTGTACCTAAAGCTTTCCTGGGGATTTTGGCCAGTTCAGAGTAGCTATCTCCTTTTTTAAGTGGATTTCCTGCAGGGAGCTCACTGAACCAACACTTGAGTTCATACTATAGACAGCTCAGAGTGGTTTGTGGTGAACTGCAAGCTGACACAGTTCAGCTGCATGTCTTGAAAATTACCTGTGTGCAGCAACTGAGCTAAGATGATGTATCCAGAGGTTCTGCTCTCTCTGCTTTCTGTAGTGCTAATCAGTGATGAGGTCTGGGTTTGGGACCTCACCATGCCAGTTGCAATGTGGTGCTTGGCCTTTTTTTTTTGGCATTGACAGGTGATTTGCATTTCAAGTTACTCATCATCCTATTTCCTACTGGCTATTGAAATTTCCTGATGGGGCAGAAAATTTGAAAGTAGAAGGAGTAGTCTTCCTGTAGTTTGAGGGCAATTGATGGCTTTAGATTGAAATTGTGTGTGTGAATGGATTTTGTATAGAGGCATTTGCATAAATGGAAAATGGGTCTGTTCAGTCAGCATTTGGGAAGAAGCAGCAGAGTAGCCAAGTTAAGTCACTGTTTATCTTTTGCAAGATGAGCTGAAACCTCAAATGGGATGTCCAGCAACCACCTTAGTTGACTCATAAAGGAGTTGTAGTAATCTTGGATTTCTGAATTTGTTTTGTAAATAAGTCACATGAAAATCCATCTATGATGGAGTTAAAAGTGGTACATATGTCCAATGTAGCATGTTGCAGTTCTGAGATTCTTACACGGTATTTTTGTCTGTTTGTCAGGCTGATACAGAGGAGGATGTGGAAGAGCATCTGCAAGAGCAAAGGTAAGCTAAACTCAAATGGAAGCAAGAGTATTGAACTTCAGTTTGGTTGTTGCTTTAGGAAATACCAAAGTGTAATTGGGCAGACTACTAAAATATTACTTTTTTCTCCTGCATGTTAAATAGTTTTTTTATTACTTGTGGCTTACAATTTTCTCAACTTAATATTGATTTATTAGCAAATGTAAAAAAACCTGTGCTCAGTGTATGCAAGCAAAAAATACCTTTTTTCATCTCTTTCTCCTAATCCTGTCTCTAAGATGAATTTGCTTCTCATTGCTTTCACACAAAAAAATAAATGTTTATTAATTGTTTTTGTTGTATATTTTATAATTTATTTCTTGAAGGCAGGAGACAGTTTTCCATTACAACATTTGTAAATATAAGTAGTTTTGGAATGTTAATTTGCACCAAAGCAAGGAAAGAGGTGAAGGAGATTTAAAGCCAAAGGTTTATTAATGTGTTGTTGTGGAACAATAAATACTCTGACCTTATGTCTTGAAATAAGATAAGTAATAAACCTCTTCAAAACAGTATCCACAACTCTGCTGTTTATGTTAGTATCAGGCCTTCTTTGTTTTGAAGGGTTGGGTAAATAGCATCACAGATTATTTTTTAAATGCACATCTTGTTTCCTCTGAGTGTCCAGGTTAAAATGCTTGGATATCTACCAGTGAAACACTTCTTTCCTTTGGTATGTGTTAATATGGTTACAGCTTTCAAAGATCACAAGACTTAAAATAAACATGGTGTGTATAACAGCACTGTTTTCTGATGGCAGCAGTTAGCCACAAATGCTTTTCTCATTTATCTCCAGTCTTTACCCTTAACCTAGGTTTGAGAGCAAATAGTTATGATAAAACACAAGCTTTGCTGGGAGCTCGCAGAGGGAGTAAGTCTGGGGAGTGGGAACGAGATGGTTATGATGGGTCTGTCCTGCACTGCAACACTTCTTCACGTGACGTTTCCCTTTTCTGACCCACTGGGAGCCTTTTCATCTGAACCCAGAATCACATTAAGGTTCCTGTGCCTCATCTCCGTGGGAATTACAAAGATGCTTTGGAAACAGGATGTGAGAATTACTGCGGCTGCTGACAGCTGGTGCTGATTGCTTGTGCTTGCCTAAGGGCCCCAATTTCTACCTGCAGAGGGGATTTTTTTTGCTGCCTGCTCTTGTGAAAAGAAGGGTAAACTAGTGAAAGCTGCATTTCCCAGCGCAAATAGAGAAGTTTCTGATTTTTGTCATCTGGGAGCTATTACATTTTGGATGCAAAATTTTTACTGTGTAACTTTATTACCTCTATGTTTTCTTTATTGTAGTGGAGAGAGGTAGTGAAAAGGCATCAGTCGCTAATGCTATGCTTAAGATTGTCTTCTTAGTAGGCAGAGAGATCTAATTTAGGTGGTTGCCCATTTTTCTCTGGAGGTGGATGGGGTAATTGGCTACTATGGCAATAATAAAAATATTATTGAAAATAACTAATTCTTGAGACTCAAAGAGGAAAAAGTGATTTGACTGGAGGTTTTTTTAGGTCATTCAGATGCTTAAAAATTTTTCTATTAATTATTCGTTTTCAAAAACAAAGTTGCTTTTTGGGAGTAAAGTTTGTAGCGGTTCACTTGCATGGTGGAAACATCCTTCTATTGTCATACTGAAATGCTTCAGAAAACTTGCTTAAACAGATCCTGGCTTGTGTGCATCTTCTAAAATGTTTTGGTTTGCTGCTGTATGTAAACACGTACATAGTCCTGTGTGTGCTCTATATATTGAAGGAATTTTATAGTATAGATTTCATGAAGAAGAGCCAGTAAAAGTACATTGGAAAGATTAGAATTTATAAGTTTATTTCTGGATTAATTTTCATTCCCTTGGCTTACATTACTATATGGTGAAATCATGGGGATTTCCTTTTCCTGTAGCAGCAAAACCTGAAGCTTGCAGCATCTTCATCTCATTGTCTGACTGCATGCCCTGGGGAAATCAACTGAAGCTACTGTAATTTGATGTGAAGCCCCTAGAAGCAAAGCACCTTATTGTAGGGGTATTAGCAGAAGTTAAAGGAAGTAGAGGAATCAGAAATTTCCCCAGAAATGAGGGAAGTATAGCGTTCATCTTCTTGGGGCATGAAGGAGAAAGTCTCTTTCCAAAACATTGTTTTATTCAGTTTTTAATTCTAGGTTAGTGGGTTCCCTGGGAGCTTGCTAGCCTACTTTGAAAAAAAACAAACACAACAAAATCAGTAAAGTATTAACAGTCTTTTAATGGATCTCCTGTGCATAATAAAGTCTTCCTTTTGCGGTGGTCTTCTTGGTTTGCTGTTCTTGTGGGACATGTACAAGGGAGATGGATATGGTCTTATAGTTTCTGGCTTAGATTTTGCTTTAACAAATAGAGAAATTTGAATGAGGTAAAAGACGCTGTCAAAGTAGCAATTTTGTGAAGAGTTATTTCAGAGGTGAATGAGAAATGGTTGATTTGTAGGTCCATGGATTTGGAGCTGCCCAAGAGTGAGGAGAAGATAATTATCAACTCATTAATTTCCACCCTGTGACTCCTGCTATTCTAATTGTTTGGATGCTTCCACTGGATGCTTCCAGGTTACTTCATGCTGGTTTTTGTCTCTCTGGATCAGATTCTGAAATAGGAAATGCATCACAGTAGACACTTAAGTACTGCTTCAGGCCATAGACTTTGACAGAATTAAAGTCATTTGTATTTGGATTACCCTATTAAAAAGCTTCCAGTTTCTTTCCAGTTCTTCTTTCCAGCTTTTCTTACATTTGAAAGTCAGGAGTAAAAAGATGCCTTTCATAACAGTCAATTACAGGTGTTGACAAGGAAAGGTTTTGTTGTTGTGTTTGGAGGGTTTTTTGTTGTTGTTGTTTTGGGCAGGGGTGGGGGTTGTACTCTCACCCCTTCATCCTGGTGACTTTGGTTACCACAACTGGCAGTAGCAAATTTTGAAGGCTTAGGTGCTTGCTAAAGCAGCATAATGAGCCAGGATCGAAGGGAATGGCCTGAAGTTGTGTTGGGAGGTGTAGGTTGGATATTAGAAAAAATATTTTTTACCTTTTCTTGTTGGGCACTGGAACAGCTTCCCAGGGAAGTGGTCACAGCACCAGCCTGATAGAGTTCAAGAAGCGCTTGGACAATGCTCTCAGGGCATATGGTGTGACTTTTGGAGATGGTTCTGTGCAGGGCCAGGAGTTGGACTTGATGATCCTTGTGGGTCCCTTCCAACTCGATATATTCTGTGATTCTGTGAAATGCAGAAATCTGGCATAAATAAAGAGACAGTACAGTCAGGTGGTGTGCACAAATGATGCTATCAAAATTTTGAACTTTCTGCTTCAAGGAAGTAGTCATTGGACTACAAAAAAACGTAATTTTATGTGTATGACTGTCCTGGGGTGACTTTATGATGCTTGTATCCCCAGTCGTCTGTTCTGTTGGTGCTGGATATTGAGTTCTGCAGCTTTAAGGCTGGTTCCAGGAGTGAAGGGGGAGGGAAGAGATGCAGAGTTTGTTATCAGAGACTGCACTTGCTCCCCCTCATCCTTCACACACAGTGTGGTGTCTGCAGTGGACAGCAGGAGAGAGCTCTCCTTTGCTCTTAGTTAGTTTTTGGCTAGCTGAGGCAGAGAAGTTCCCTGGCTGTGGATTTTTTTTCCTTTTTCTTGGAATTGTTTGAATCTGCTCTGGACTAAAAGCCCAGAAGAACACCCAGAGCGCGCCCCTGTGACTTGTCGGGCCTGGCCTGGGCCACAGCATTTCCCAGTGCTGGAGGGACTGGGAACAGACTGAGTGAGCTGGGCTGCAACTCACAAGTTTTTCATCTATTCAGAGTGGCAAGAGGTTTTTTATTTAGTATTGCTCATTTTTGCTCTGGGGTGTGTTTTGTCTGCTAAATAAACAGATTTTTCCAAACTTTTCTCCAAACAAATATTTTCCCTGAACCAGTTGGGGGAGGGACAACTTGAATCTGTTTCCTAGAGGGACCCCATTCAGATGTTTTCTCACAGATTTATCCTAAACCAGGACAATGACATTGTTAGTACTTGGGTTTTGAGGACTTCTGTGGAAAGGTCTTTGAGGATGCAGTTTTGCAGCTGGCACATTAAGGAACATTTGCACCAGAATAAACTGCTGTACTCAATATGTGAAGCATGTATTCTTAATATGTTATGCACAATGATTGTCTATGAGAAGGGAAATCCATAATATACTAGAAATATGGAATGAAATTAGCCAGGAAGAGGACATTTTCCAGCCTTTTTTCTCTGTCAGGGCATATTTTGCTTTGAGTAGCTAGGTATCAACTACCAAGAAAAAACCAAATGTAATGCCGTTGGCTCAGTCAGTTATTTCTGTTGACCCTTTGCCTTTGATCACTGGAGAGCATTTGACCTTGTGGACTGGAGCTGCTTGGGGCAGTAGATGGTATCGGCTCCTAGTGCTCTCCTGCTAGTGTCAGTGCAGCCTAGGAGTGACAGCTGATGCCCAGGACTTTGACTTCTCCTGACTGCTTGGTGGAATTACTTCTAATCCTGTTGTTTTTGCTGTGTCTCTGAAATAGTGCTACAGATGTGGAGGAGAAATTGAAGATAGAGGTAGCAAGGGCAGTAAGATAGATAAGCAGTAAGATAGTAAGATAGAGTAAGCAAGGCAGCTTACTAGCTGCCTGAGAGAGAGCAAAGCAGTGAAGTGCACAGACTGTAGAATTACTAGAGGGTTTAGGGAATACTTAAGAGATGTAGTTACAACGTTTTCTTCAGGGGGAATCCAGAGTGGCAGTGGGAGAATGAGCCTGCTTTGCATTGCGAGGCTGTACACTGCAATTTCTCCCTGGTGACAGCTTTGACTCTAGTCAAGAGGAGCAAATGGGGTCAGGTGCTGTAGATGGAGTATTAAGACACTTAAGAGGTGACTCACCCTTCCAAAAAGCCTGTGGTCTTAGCGTCATAATTTTTGACAGTCCAGTTAGAAAGTAGTGCCGTGGGACTTGTATGCCTGTGCACCAGATAACTAGCTTGGGTACTGACTAAGGCAGGAAAAAAAAGATTGAAAAATAGGTTAGGATCAACCAGATTTTATTTTTCCTTCTGCTTTTTTCTTTTGGTTTTGCTTACTGAAATGAATAACAATTGGTTTTGTGTGAGCAGAAATGTCTGGATATTAAAAAAAGTTTGTTGTATTAATTTTTAAAATAAGTTTTATTAAAATCAATGTAAATATCCATTTAGAAGGTGTTTCAAAATGAAAAGCTGAAAAGTGGTTCTGAGAGTGCCAGTGAGTGCTTAAGCTGTCTGAAAGGAACCATCTTAATATTTTCTACCTAAGCTTGTATGGAGTACCACTGATCACTTAGATTGTCATTAAACTTATGCCAAAAGTAACTCTAAGTCTAACTGCATGAAGACTTTTCCTGGAATATATGCTTGGTATTAACTTGTAATAGTGAAAGCTGCTTTTATTAAGTATTTAGTGGTTTTTAAACATTTTCTTTTACAAAAGAAGCAAAAATCCATGTGTATGAAAAAAAGAGACAACCTGAGTTTCTTGGGAAAAAGCTTTTTAGTCCCATTACTGTACTTGCATAAGGTAGCAATTTCTCCCGTATGCACAGAATGCATGTTTTTAGGGGTTAGCACTAAAACCTTCTTCAATATTGCCTAACTTTTGTTTTTAATTGATAAGTTGCAGCTGTTGTGCCCCACTTCCACTTTGTCTAGATTACCAAGGGACTGCTAATTTTAAGTTTTATTGGATGTCTAAATAAATTAAATTTACTTTACATAATCCTTAGAAATAAAGGAGGAGAATTGAAATGGACTTGAAATTGAACTTGGGTGAAAATCTGTAAGGGAACACCTGTAGGGAGCACAGGATATTGTGAAACTGGACTAAAAGCAGCTGACTGAAAAGAGTTGCAAGAGGTCAATGAAATTGACATCTACAAGTTCTCTTGTAGATGAAGAAACACACAGTTCCTTCCAAAATAATCAGTGTTGCTCTTCCTCTCCTTCTTTTGCTTCTGCCAGGCACAGCTAGGGTGGCAAGCTGAACTCTCCTGCTGCTTTAATTGTTTCTCTTCTTTTATGTGGCAGTTGATTCATGGATGAACTTTGCCTTGCTGAAATTGGTATTAGACAATTGGCTAGGGACAGCTCTTCCTCTGGGTGCATAGGTTCTTACAAAATACCAGTCCTTTTACAAAATTACATGGCTTGCCTGATGATACAGGGAGTAAAAAATGTGTTTTGATTTTTTTTTCCCTGGGTCATTGCATGGCAGTGCTGTGTGCTAACAAAGGTTTCAACTATTGTTTGTTTCTTTATTTCTAAATTGTTTTCAGTAATTTCATAAATGAGAGAAGTTGCCCAGGCCAGCTGTACAGTGTTTCGCACAAAACTGAGGAGGTGACCCTGTGGCTTTCTATGATCATGAGATAATGGTAAATTACAGTCTTGCACTTGTTAACAAAGAGTTGTCAAACTTCTGTCCTTAGGGTAGGTCCTACTTGACCTTGACGGAAATACTTTAAAGGTGATGTGTGGCCATATTTAATTACTCTTAGACTTGCTGTTGCAGTCCCACTCATCATCAAAATCTTGTCTGTTTGCATTGAACAAACTCTGTTGGAATGTGTATATTTCAGTTTTGTGCACTCACTGGGCTGGAGGATGCTCATGGTTGGACCAGAGATTTTTTGATCTGTCAGCTCACGTGTTACCTAAACTGGACTTTCTCATCTGTGGGTGACAGCTTGACTTTGAGAAATGAAGGCAGCCTTGGTATGGTAGTTGCAAATTGCCACTTCTGCATTCATATGGCTCATGATGCCTTGAAAAGTCACAGGCTTCTATGGAAACACCAGTTTCTGTACTGGTAAAAATAACAGGCTGGGCCTGTGAGGTCATTGTTTGCACAGGGATTATTGTGTATGGAGAAATTGTGTTTGTGGATATATGCTACTGGAGGAAACTTTCTCACATGTAATGACCTGTTTCAAAAGGACAAATAAACTGTGCTTTACATTTTGGTGCCCTATACAGTTCTTTCTTTGTCTTCCTGTGTTAATAATTTCTTCACTTTCTGTTCTCTGTATCATCTGCAGATCTCTTGCATATTGTTTTACGGCATCTCTACTTTTTTTTTAGCTTCTGTCTGGGCCATGCCTGAAGTGATTGTAGTTTCTGTACAGCCAGAGGAAGAGGCTGTCTTGCACTCTGTTGCCTGGTGCTATCCCCTGCCTTGTGCAGCTCTGCAAGTTCTCTGGATTAGAAGAACTTGTTCTATTGACAGGTTGACATTTACTTGCGATCGTTCTCTTTTTGGTTTCCCTGTTGCTCTCTGGTAGCATCAGCTGAAAATGTACACAGAAGTTCTCACTCAATGTCTACAGCCTGTTGTGTGGGACGGGGTGCCCTGTGTCACCTGTAGGATGTCATCTTTGTTCTGCTTGTCTCAAATTGTTCCCAGGGAGCCACACCCATGCTGGTGTGGCACTGCTCTGGACCTTGTGGCATCTTTTTTGCTCTTTCCTCACTTCTACAGACTGGCCTCTTCCTGCACCTGCCTTTTGGCCTGCTGTGGGAGTGGGTTGTTGTGTGGCGGTACTGTGCCAGGGCTGACCCTGCTCCTTATCTGCAGTGCAGGAGGAGCTGGGGAGGAGTCCAGCCAGATCTGCTGTTCTGCTCACTGTTGGTGAGATAGATGAGCAGGTCAGTGTGGGGCTGAGACGGACAGTGTCTTGTATGTTAGGAGTAATGTCTTCGAGTCTGTGGCTGTGGGATGAGAGTGGGTTAAAGCATTTGCACTGGGATAATGGATAGCCTGGGGGACAGCTCATGGGTTTTGTGTGGGTGGTGTGGTGAATCACACAGTGCTGCCACTGTGTGGACAGTTGCGAGCTGGTGCACACATGTGTGCATGATTTGTTGTGTGGTTTTTTGTTTTTGTTGTGTTGTTTTGTTTTTGTTTTGTTTTTTTTTTTTTTTTTTTTTTTTTTTTTTTGGCACTTGGTAATCTCTCCATAGCCTGTGCATAGCCCACCCAGAATGCATGCCCTTTAGAGTTAGGACAGCCCTGGTCTCGCCAGGTGGAATAAGGGCATGTGATGTCTTATTTCCCATTGTGTTTTGTTCAGTACTGGCTGCAGAGCTGTGTGAGAGCAGAGACAGATCTTGTGGCACAGCCTGTTGGTGTGGTCATTCAGCAAACACATGGCTTTTAATGCCAGGCCAGTCGCATGCTGTGAAGGCTGTGCAAGTCTGCTTGGGAACACAGCATTTTTCTTGTTAAACTTAACCTGCCTTGTTTTGAAAAAGGGGATATAACACACATTTGTGTGTTTAGAGAAGAGGGAAAAAAAACCAAAGAAAAGCAAAAGTAAACTGCTGCAATGGCATGTTTGTCCGTGGTAATTTGTAAATTTTGTGTCTCCCTAGCCTGTACTTGCTGCTTCTGCAATATAACTAGTTCAGAATAGGAACTTTCTTCTTATGCTTCTACTTTTACGTTTTAATACACTAGTAATGGATTTCAGATGTCTGTTAATCTCAGGCTAATCCTTCCGACCTTCTGAAAAATAGGCAGTCTCAGCTTTACAAAGTAGATAGAGATAAATGATGACTATCTGCCTGTTTGGTAGCACATTTACATTTATCTCCTGAGGAGATTTTCCCAGTTTTTTTAATCATGTGAATGCTGATATCTGATCTAATAGAAAGTTAATAATCTCTTTTTTTACTGTTCTTTGTTGCACTTCTTGACCCCTGAGTTCTGCCATGTTCTTGCAGCCTTTTTCACCTCCTGAATTAATGGGAGGGCTTGATTGAAAAGCTTTTGTGGGTCCCAGGAGAGGATCCAAAAGGGAATTGCTATAGAGACTCAGATTTCTAGGAGTTCTAGGGACTGGCTTTGAGTCACTGAGAGTGTTGCTGTTGACTCTGGCGCACCTCTTTCAGAGCTGACAGTGGCTGTTAAGCAATATATCCAAATGTTAATACTTAACACTTTTAAAAGTTTGTTGGTGCACTGAGGTCTGACCTTTCTTATGAAGCTGCTTCAATTATTTCTGTGATTTCTGGTTATTATCAAAATAAAATTGAAAAGAAAATATCGTCTGGTTTCCTGCTTCCTGCTGGTACTATTTTTCTGGTTAATGTTTCCAAAGAGTTCTTCCATGGGCAGCATGTGGGGTTGGTGGCATGAGGCAACTCTTTGCAGGCCTTCAGCTGCAGGTATTTATTTCTTATCAGTGAGGATAGAAACAGGTTCACACCAAAATTTGGCTCATATATGTGTATGCACTTTAATGCTATCTCCTGGCATTTGTTGGAGCAGTGTGTTGCGCTGCCATTGGGAATACAATGGGAACAAAGTGGGACTTTGGAGACTTCTTTGAGTCTGAGCCAGCAGTCTCAGTATGATGTGTTTAGCACCGGAGAGAATAAAAACAGATACATGCTTGTTATTTTATTATTTGTGAGGAGGATCCTTTGAATGGCTTCCAAGGTCTTGAGGTTCCTGCATGTTGTGCTGCCTTTTAGCTCCATGGCTGTACCACACTTGGACAAGAGGTGCAGTTTATACAAGCAATTGAAATCGCACATGCACTGGGTTTTTTAGGCTCTTGGACTTCCTTGCTGCTTGTGCCAGTGTGCCAAAGTGCATCATGTTCTCAAGGCTTTTCTGGGTGGGAATATGTAAAATATGTCACTATGAGGGAATATGTCAATTACTCCTCTGTTCCAGGCTGGCTGTTTTATAAACAGATGTGGTCTATGGGGACATTTCCCTCCTTTGAAACCCATCATATTCACTTACAGTTTAGTGTTAGCTCTTGTCATTGCACAACATAGCTGAGTCCTGGGAGAGTTGTATGGCAAAAAGCTTAACTAGTTGAATTCTACTGAATTATCTGACAATACAGTTGTTTCATTTTCTTGGAGGATAAATCACAGTGATTAATTAAAAAAACAGTTGGTTACATTTGGTAGAAAATAAAAGCTGTGATTTTAAATTTTAAAGTAATTACTTGACTACTGCTTGGAGTATGAAGATGTGCACTGCGTGAAACGTCACAGTTGTAGGTACTAGGTGTCATCCTGAAAGATTTGGTTGCCTTTGCAGTAGTTCATGCAGAAATTATTTTGTGAAGTTGTTTGCTCTCAGTCTAACAAGGGTTATTAGAAGGGTTCAAAATTGAAATATAAAATGTTTGTCTTTTTACCTTAGAACTCTACTGAAGTTATTGACAAGTGACTGTCATTTTGCACAGAACTGGACAGTCACGGTTTTTCTGCAGTCTGGGCATCAAGCACTAGATCCTGGCTGAAGTAATACCGTAGCAGGTCAGCTCCTGCACCACACAATAGCCACAAATCCTGAGCATTTTGAAGCAGTGATGCTATCACTGTACTTGAGTGCTGCCCAGTGTGATGGTTGCATTGGTGTCTTGATGTTAAGTCTCTGAGTGGAGGGGCAGTAGGGTTTTGCTGTGGGATGTGGCAAGAGGAGAGAGGTGGTTTTGTTTCCCCTCATTAAGTTCCCACTGACTAGGTGCCCATCATTGTTTGTTCCGCAGCACACTACACTGTGAGGTTGCACTGAGTGCAGTTTGTTCCCCTTTTCATCCCCGCTAGGCTCATCAATTTGTGTTCTTTTGGGGCAGAGGCTGTTGCTGCACCTTTACTCCCACTGGACTGTCTGCTGCAGAAACAAAGGGCACTCTGCGACCACCAGATCTTCCTCTGGGAGTGCTGCTTACAGATCACGTCTGCTCTGGTGCACAGGGATCTCATCTTTAGATTGATGCTTCTTACCAAAGCTTAGAGCAGTGTGTTGGGTAAGGGCAAAACTCAGCTGAAACAGGATGCCACCATCCATGCATGGTTGACTGGCTGTGGGGAGAGAGGCTGGGCACCCAGCAAGTTGCATATGGCACTGGAAACTGCTTGGATGGGATGCTGAACGTCTGGGCTAGAATTTCACAGGGGGAAGGACAGGGTGTAATTTCCGGAAAGGCAAAGGCAGAGGCAAAAGTATGGTAACAAGTGAAAAAACGCTAAAGATTGTGAACAGAACAAAGAAAGGGAAAAAGCCATGCTCTGATAAAAACATCAAGTGAACAAAGATACTGGTAGGTAGGGAGCAAATGAGAGCTTGCTCATTTCAAGTGATTGGCAAAACTGATAAGGGACAGCAGCAGATTTCAATCTTAACAATGAAGGGAAAGATACACAATAACAAAAGGAAGTGAAATGAGAGAAAGGAGGGAGTGACAGATTCATAACTGCTTGCACCTTGGGTAACCACCACCTAGATTCATTTCAAATTATTTTAAGTGTCTGTGTAGAATACAATCAAGTCTCTTGACTGTGGTTGGCAGATGTGTGCAACAGTCCTGCTGCATATTCATTTGGTGTTAGCTATTACGCAGTCAGCAAGTCAGACCTCACTAGTGACTTTGTAGGTCACCTCTTAAATTTTGCCTACATGTTTTGTGCTGAATTACATTGTCCTATTGACTGCAGTTGTGATTTAGCATTTTGAAGTAAAGGCTGTTTGCGCATCAATAAATGCGTAACAGCAAAGACCTGAACACAGAGATGATAAATACACTAACCACATATAAACAAAAATTGTGTAATTCCTGTTTTGTTTTTTAAAAAGAGGCACTGCGCTGCCCTCAGCAACTGAGCAGCCTGTCATATTGTAGAATAAGTTTTGCAGTTCCTTACTTTGTTGTGTGTTTAACAGGCCTGCTCCGTTTTTGTGCCTGCCTGTTGATGCTGTAGGCCATGTACATGTCTAGTTTGAGTCTAAATCTTGATTTATGGCAACTGAAGGAGGGTAGAGAGCTGAAGGACCTGTACTTGACCGACTCCTTGACTCATGCATTACATGCTTTGTTCCTATTAACTGCCTTTCTTCAGTAGTTACTGTCTGATTTTTGTATTGGTGTGTTTCCGTCTTTTATTTGAAGCCTTTGCTGCAAGCCTGCTACCTGCACCTTTTGAGGTGCTTGCTGCCTGCTTAGGCATTTCTGTGGCCTGTTGCTGACCCAGTTTCTGCAGTGTTTAAACTGCCCTTTTGAAAAGGGGACATTTCTGGCCTTTGTGAGCATTCTCAGTGTTGCTGGGGTAATGTGGTTGATCGTGCAGATGCGGTAGTCGCTTTAAAACAAACACACACCCCTGCCCTGGTGTTTCAGTCTTGCTTGGATTTTTTTTTTCCTCTCCTTGTAAATTAAAACAATTATTTATGCTTTCTGGTCATTGAAGTGATGGGCTGTGTTTTGTTGTTCCTGAAACAATTACTGAAACATTAGTATATAGAGCATATGCTTCCACATTTTAAGATGAGAACCTTTGCCTTTGTCCCCAAGCTGAGGAAGCTTGTTTATGACTTGGAAAACTTCAGGTTGTCTCATGTCATCCATGACTTTCCCATGCTGCCTGCCTTGGCAGTTAAGTCGTTCTGGGCGCATGTACTGGATTGGGGACAATGACACTTTGTTTGAACACTCAGATCTTCTTGTTTTCCCTTTTTGTACTGAAAGCTTGCAAGCTGTGGAAAGGTAAGATCAGGTGTCGAAAATGTGACTTTGTGGTAACTGCAAATCCACATTACCTACTGCTGGCCATAGTTTGGGGCAGCACTTTAAGTTTGTTTATTCCCTCTGTGTTTTTGCCATATTCCTGCCACATGCCACATCTTCCATTTTGACGTGATTTAAAATCTGCCTCACAAAGCCATGTTGCTCCTTTTTAGTGTAAATTATTGCCATGGAGTGACAGAAGCCTCTTCAGAGGCTGGATGCAATTTGCCAAGCTCTATGTCTTGCTCTTATTTCAGATGCATGTCCATCCATGTACCCAAATACCCAAAATAAGGAGGGACAAAGTGGTGTGTGTCAGTCCTGTTCCTCAGTCTACCTCAGCTGCCCCTCTGCCTATGAGAAGCCCCTCTGGCTTCAGTGGGGCCTTTGTATGAGTTCCCACGTGAGACCATGACATTAATTTGCTTATCTTAAAGAGCAAGAAGTATTGAGAGATGTATGGCCAAGACTGGTTAAATACACCTTTGGGCTGCAGAGGGATCTTTACTGTGTCTGGAGGAGCTTTTCCTCTCATGGGCAGCTTGAGAAATTCCATGTAGGACATACAGAAGCAAAGTGCATCCTTTATTGCAGTGGAAGCAGATGTCTGGTTAGAGGCTTGTCAAGAAACTAAAAGTAGCCTTAGTGATGCTTTGCCTTTAGTTTCACAGGTGAACATTTCCAGTTAGTGAACTCTGATTAGCTTCCTAGCTTTGAAATAAAGGAGGAAATGCAAGAATGTAGGGGAGGTGGAGTTTTAATATTTTACTTGATTGCAAGTGCTTTTTTAACTGGATATAAAATAATCAAAAGCTGACTTCCTGCTGTTTTTTTTTTAGCTAATTTTCCTCCTTTTCCTTTCCTCACAGTTATCCTACTTCTGAAGGAAACAAATGCTAACTTGTAGACTAAATTCCTTGCTGGAATTCAAAGCCATAACATACCTGAGATTTCTTCGGTGGTAGACATTTTGTTAATGTGAAATTAGGGTGTGTTTCATATGGTTCTGCATTGTATAATAGCAGAACGCTGTTGCATTTATCCATCAGAAGAAATTGGCTGAGAGCATATGCTATGCATTGGCTTCAACAGATCCCAGATGTTTTGTAAGGGCCTGGTGGTTTCTGTGGTGTTGCAACTACTGATCCTGGTAATGCCAATTTTTTTTGGTTTTTTGCCAGTTTGAATTTTCTGGTATAAATTTTTTCATATTTGCATGTTTCCTTTGACAAGGTAATCTAGTGAACTATACACAGCAGTAATTAGGAGTTGGACACAAACACACAGTAAGTATGCTTGTTTTTATTAATAGCACTAAGTCATGGAGCTGTCTTTCCATTTTGCACACCACAACCCAGAGTGAAAAGTGACAAAAGACAAGAAAGCTCAGCAAGCTGCACTGTTCTAAAGGGGCAGCCAGGGAAATTTTGCAGGCTGTCTGTGGTGGTATCCTGTCACCATGAGGGTTTACTAGCTTTGGGTGAAGAAGTTGAAAGGATCTGACACTGTGGAGGATTCCCCTTTGTTTTTCTGACTGCAGGACGGGATGTACTTTGAAGTAAGTATAACCAGGGTTTTGTATGGGAAGCTAGAAGAGAAAAGCTCTTTGTTTGAAAGTTGGTTTATATGACTGTGGTATTGAAGCACAGAGATGATGATGAAAATGCACAGTGCTGTCAGTTAACAAAATGCCAGTGAACAGTAAAAATAGTCTGAAATTTTTTTTAATTGATATTTTTAAGAGGTTCTTCATAAGGTTCTGTATTTTGTGTCCTGTCTAAAAAAAAAAAATCACACATCACATACGGTATAGATTTAATGAATCAGTGCACCAGAACAGAAAGCTTTGTCAAATGATGCGAAAACATTTGGAGAGGGCGCAAAGAGGATATAATACATCCCAGCTGTTCTTGAAAACAAGAACAAGAGAATGATGCTCCTGTGAGATAGTGGTGGTGGTTTGGGGTTAAAGCTACTTTTTCACTGTTGGTATTTGGCTCGTGACTTTAACTTTTCATCCTGAAGATTTGTAGTGGCCCCTGGTGTGTGGGGGAGCAGCTTAGTTTCCCTACTGTGTGTAGGATGACTGTGTGACTGCAGCTTCCCCATGCAGCACTGCCTAGAGGACTTTTAAGTGTAGCCTTGCTGCTTCTCCTTATATTTTTATTTACATCATATATTCACATTCATATAGTACAATTTGTGAAAATGCTTTTCAATTGCATAAAAAGCTATGTATTTTTTAGAAAACTTAGGTAGTTTTTAAATTTGTGGTAGCAAATTTGAAGCATTTGGAGATGCTTCACAAAGTCTTGTATGATGAAGTTTCATCTGCTAGAGGAGATAATTTAAGTTTTTAATAAATTTGGTGAAAAATAGTAGCAATAACTTTTGTCCTTACGTAACTGAAACATAGCCCTGAGAAAGCTGGTCTTGATCTATTACTCAAGCAAATGTTTGGTAAAAGGATTTTGCAAGTGGTGCATGGTTTTAAGTTTTTGAGGTACTTCCCCAGCATCTTATCAGTTTGTAAAATAAATTACTGCCAATGCAGTGAAACTTTATTGGAGTGTTTGGGTTTTTCTTCCATTTGTAGCATTTGAGGCTTCCTGTTAAAGTGCTGTGGAAATAACTTGTACAGTTTTCCATACTGAGCTCATTTTCATTGTCTGTCTTCATACATTGGCTTAAACAAGGCATGGTATTGAATACTCATGGGTAAATTACTATTTTTAAAGGTTGATGCTCAAAGATTATACTTGGCTTTAAAAAATTAGGCCTGAAATTCACAAAAAGAGGAAAAAATGTGAAGTCCAGATTGATGTTTTCTACTACTGGGTGTTTTCTGTAGCTTTGAGATGTGATCTTAGTGACTCTTCCATAACTTCTTTTCAAGGAAACTGGTATCAGGTACACTGTCCAGATCAAGGGGAATAAATTAAAACCAGAAGTTAGTACTTTTTAAAGTCCTAGGTCTGAGTTTTCTTTTATTTGCTTAGTTTCCTTTTTAGTTAGCATTCTTTTATTTTCCTGGTGAGGGCAAGGCACAGGGAAGGATAGTGGGATTTTTGGCACTTAATGAGTTCAGTGTCAAGGTGTCATATGGTCTTTCGAGCACCAGCAGGCAAATACATGCTGTCCTACAGGCCTGTATTCTTTCATTATAAAAATAAACTAAAAGGCTTGGATTAATGTAGAAACAGCAAAAGGCAGCTCCCATAGGAAGATTATCACTCTTAATTACTGTAAGAAGATTATCATGCTTAACTATTAAGCAGGTCAAGCTTACCAGTGACCACAGAGCTCTTTCATGCATTTTGCTGTAACTTAAAAGGGTTTCTGTCAAGATAAAAATTTTGGCTGTGCCTGATGTAGAAAAAGAAAACTGTTGGGTGCAGGGAAATTTGACACGACTGTAACTTCCTATTGCTGTGAGCTTTGCAGCCCCACAGTGCTTCCTGTCAATACATCCTGCTTTTCTTGAGGTGGGAGCCAGATTCTGATGCATGGTGATACTGTGGAAGCCTTTTCTCTCAGTATTTCTCCGTGTACCCTTTCTCTAGGGTTTGTGTTTTCAAAGTACCTGGAAAAGGCTGTGAGCAGCATGTCTCACTTGAAAATGTTTTCTTTTTGGTTCAGAGATGCTGGGCAGGAGTGTAGCTGGAGGACCCAGTCTTTCAGAGGTGTGGAGACTCAAAGCTTCTCTTGTAGGGGTTTCAAGTCGTGAGACTTAAGCAGCATTCTTCACAAAGGAGCCATTTTCTGTACATATATTAAATAGGGTACTTCAGGTTTGACTGCCTTTATTCATTCTAATTAATCGAGCAAGGCAAAATTAACATCTCAGCAATTATTTGTGATCTTCGTGGCAGTTTTTGAAGAACAAACCTGTGTTATGTAGGCAGTTTAAATGTTCTTTGGGGTTTTCCTTGCGGGCTTGGTAAGTAGAGAGTAAGCTAATTATGTAAAAAAGTGAATTTGGCTAAAAGATTTTGAGGTTTAAAAATGAAAGAAAAATAGCATGAGCTGCCTGCATGATTTTTGGTTTTATTTTGCAAACTCATGGGCTAGAAGCAGTCTTCAAAGAGACATGAAATGCAGTATTTTCTAAAAACCCCACAAGTCCAGGACCTGGTAAAGACAAAACGTCAAGAATACCAAGGTTCCTGATGGAGCCAAAACTGTGTGTTTCTATTCGGCAAGTGACTCTTTTAATTTGTTTGGGGAAGAACTTAAAGAAGAGAGTGAATTGTATTGTTTCTGCAATTTTTATTTTAATGGAAGATTGCTGATTTCTTGGAAAAAGATAAATTGTAAAGAAGCTTAAGAAAGAGAAAGGCAAGCTAAAGTTCTTTTTGGGGAGCAGTTATCATAGTTTACTTCATGAAATATTGCAAAATGTAAAGGCAGTTGTTGAATTATATGAAGCCAAATGTAAAATCAAGGTAGGTGTTCTGTCTGGCAGGGTACTTGGGAAAATGTGTTTGATGTGCATTTTGAACTAGTGGGCCCTGTACAGTCATCCAAAACAAGTAACTTAGTTACTGTCTGTCCAAGATACCTAAAATATACACGGTCCCCCTGGAGCATCTCTAGAGAGTGCCAGTGAGTAAAGGATTTCAAAGAAGAGGTTTCAGAAAATAAATTTCAAATCAGTTCAGGTCTCTGTGAATTCATATCTTAATTTACTACAGATTTCAGTTATTTCAGAGGTTGGGGAAGGATTTATGTGAGGGAGTAATTTCATTTTGCTCTTAAACATGCTTTATTGTGCTGTTCCTGCTACTAAAATGCAAACCACAGGCACAGCTGGGAAAGAAAGCCTTTTCTTTTCACCAAGATGTTCACTATAGCATTTTGTCCCTCACTGATTATCATCTCCCCTAGATTTCTTTACAAGTCTTAATCTCATTGTTATTGTGGTCTGCATTTAACTTCTTTAGAGTTGGTTATCAGGGTAGAGAGCAAATACTGTTTTTTCTAATCTGTGTCCTTCCATTTAAGCCCCATTGAAACATGTGGCTTTAAGGCCTATAGGGTGAGATACTCTTAAGTTTGATCATTGCAATTTTGTTGTTGTTTTGTAATGAATAAAACTGAAGCACTGATGGCTTAGGTAGATGCTGTGCAAATAATTGTTGTAAATGCTATTGTGGAACTTGGTAGGAAAAGGGACTCGGGCAGTGAGAGGCGAGGTTGCCCAGGAAGGCAGGCTGTGACTATGGACAGAGCAGGGCTAGAGTACAAGAGCAAGGAGGTTGCTGCAGGAGAGCAATGCATGAGGGACCAAGTGGAAGTAACAGAATGGTTTCTGCTTTACACAGGCTAGACTTACCTACCACTGTTTTGATTTGAAAGACAGATGTATGCTAAGGAAGGCAGGAACCTCTCTTGAAATGGACATGGTAAATCCCTTCCCCCTAAATTATTATAAATTTGAAATTAAAGAGCTCTCTAGCAAAAATATAGGAATAACAGTTCTTTACTAGGAAAATTTAAATAAAAATATGGTAATAAAACCAAAAACAAATAAACAAAAAAATTACTGATAGAGTCAGAAAAGAACCTGATACCCCATCAGTCAGGTTGTTGGTAGCTATCCAATTAAATGGTGGTGCAGTCCTGGAGTGACAGATGTGGGTCTGTTGAAGCAGTGGTCCTGTAGAAGGGTGCAGTTTTCCTCTGAAGGTCCAGTGATGATGTGGAAAGGTCTGGTTTTCCTCTGGAATCCAGTGGAAAAAGGCTGCTCTGATGTTCCAAATCTCATATTTTATCTAGTAGGAAATGCTTGGCTCCTCCCCCTGGGTGGAGCATCTCAAAGTGGGATGATGTAATTTTATCCATTATGCAGTGAGACTTGATGGCCCAGTAACAGAAGATACCTCCCTGGAGATAAAGATCACTGTCCCACCTGGTTTCAACAGATAGAATACATACTTTTGGATGCAGCCTGCAATGCACCCAAGACATAAGGATTTTCCCTTTTTTTGACTGATACAGGGTTGGCTGAACAGCAATACAGTGCATTTTTAAGAGCCAGAGCTACAGCATGGCCATGTTCACCTAGACCAAATTAAATGCCGTCTCCTACACCCACTGCTGGATTTTCACCTAGCTGGTGCATTTGCTACCTATTGCAAAGAGTGAGAATTAAGAGGAAAAGAGCTGATGCTGCTAGAATTCCTCAGAAGGAGGGTACCTCTTGGAGAGCTACGGCCAATTACATGAATTGGTAGAGAGAGGCACTCAGCTTCTTGCTGTTGTCAGCAAAGATTTTTCTGGTGAGAAAAGGTATTTCAGCAGTACCTGTAAGATGCTAGAAACTTAAGCAGAGGTGAGATTCAAGGTCATACTGTAGTGCATTAACCAGTGACTTTTATTCTGCTGTTTATGTGTATTCGTACAATAAAAGGATCTGAGAGCTTTAAGAAACAAGTCTTCCTCAAATATCTGTGGCTTTTACTGTAGTAATAATTTTAATTTGTATGTGATTAAGACAGTACTCAGACTTAACTTGTAAGTATATACCTGAGGCTGACTTTTGCAAGGGGGAGAAAGAGCTGGTGCAATGTTTCTAGGAATGGAGTAAGAGCTGGCTGCTGAAGAGACAAGGTGGTTGGAATGAGACTCTCACTAGCAGCTCCTCAGGAATGCTATCTGCATATATTGCATTCCACCTGCTACAGTAGAGAGAGAGTTCTCTCCCTTCTATGATTCTATGTTTTCATAAAAGTTGTGGGTTTTCATAATAATCAGCATTATTTTTCCTGACTGGTAATAAATTATGATGCCTGCTGCTTTGGAATATAACAGCAGAATTATGTACACACTAAGAGATATTAAAGGTGTAATGTCACAGAACTCTATTTTAAAATTTGGAACCAATTGACTGTACAACCACAAATTATGTAAAGCAGATGGATAACTAATGAGACCACAGTCCATCCTTCCCTTCTCAGACTCATCCTAGCTAGGATGCTTGTTAGCATCATCCAGTAAAGATTAAGATTGTTTTGGCTGTTTGGCTAACGTGCACACTGCTTATAGGGAAGCTTTTAACAGAGTATCACTGGTAAAATATGCAGGTAAAGTAAACAAATGCTGGGCTTGTTTTTTACTGCTGTGGTTTTTGGGACTTGTGGGGGACAAGTTGTAATTGACAAAATGGTGACGATATCATGGAATTTCTATGTTACAGAGTATTGAGTAATGTTGGAATAAGGTAAAAATGTAATAGAACTGTTAGGACTTTATTGTGATTTTTTGTAGAGCAAATGAAAGATGATGTATGTGCTTCACAGTATTTCTTATTCTCTTCTGCATAGAAGAAATGAAGCTGGCATTTGCATTAAAGCCACAACTATACAAGCAATTCTTTTGATCTCTGCTTTTGCCCAAGCTGCTGTTTACTCCTCTACCTCTGCATCCCTCAGGTGTGCTCATACCAGTGCTTGCATAGATATCTAATTGGCAAGACTGGGGATCTGCTCCATCCTGATGTCATTTTCATTCCTCATGACTCTTCCCAGTTGTTTTCCCTCTGTAGTCCATTGCACTGCCCCATAAACAGATGGGCCAGCATGACTGTAGAGACCTGTGCAAGGAAGGGAGGTTCAGAATAGAAAAGGGCCTCTAATGTATCTTCCTTCCCTACATCATGCCCACTAAATATTAATTGTCGCTTCTTTTCTTTTCAGCTTGTCAGCAAAGATGCCTCCAAATGGGAAGGCCTTACATTTTCACCCATCAGTTCTGCATTTTGGAATGCAGTGAGTATCTTATATTATCATTATTTTGGTTAATAATGAAGTGTGGAGGAGCAGCTATAGTGGGCTCCATTTGAGTAAAAAGCATTAGCTGGGATCATGCCATCATGTGAAAAAGAGAGAAGTAGTAAGTAACTTCCACAGAGCTGGAAGTGCATTTCTTGCCTTGTAATGTTTTTTAAGTTATAATCAACACAGTTCTGAGAAGGAGGAAAAGCTAATAGGCAATATAATGCATCCTGGGTGTACATTTCAGGTGATTCTGCATGGATGTCTGCATGCTGGTTGGTCATTTTTTGAAAGATTGCCTTTCTAGTGGAGGAAGAGCTTCTTGTTTCCTTTAAATTCTGATGACAAAATCCAGAGAGTCCGAAGAAAAACGTACTGGTAGAACAAATGAGATTTCTTTTCTTAGTTCTCTTTTAACAAAACTTTAAAAATTGTTCTTAAGTTATAATCAGCCTTTGATCTCTCAGTAACCAGAAAGAAACACGGTCTCCTTGTGAGTTAAAGGAGTATTTCAGAGGGATGTCTAAGATGTTGGGATTTAGGATGTACTAGCTAAAGCAAAAGCCTCAAGAGAGTAATTGCTTTAGTTGACAAAACAAGGCTTCAGTTATTTAAGCCTTTTCATCCAAAATTCTGTGCTTTGTTAGAGTTCTTGTTTTAACTCCTAGTTACTCCAACAAGATTTGGGTAAGTGTGCCTCACATCACAGTGTTACATATTTGCCTTTGTATACTAAAGGCAATATTTGGTTGGTGTATTTCCAAAGATTAATTGCAACTAGGTAATTGTTGCAGATCAGCAGGTTTTAGGGTGATTTGTGTTGCTTCTTTTGTGCATTGCCTGTGCTTATAAAGTGAATAATTTATTTCTCTTTTTTTCCCCCCCTCACTTTAGGTTACTGGGGTTACCCAGAGCTAAAATACTGCATGTCTACAACCCTAGTAGAGATAGAGATGTTGTAGTCAATTCAGTGTTTACAGCTACTAGACAGTTTCATGTGTCTCCTGCTTGTGGCCAGGTGAGTGTTGATGTACATTTGGAAGCTACGTAATGGCCAAGTGCCAAGCTGTCTTGCTTCCTTTGGCATAAGCTTTTCTATCTGTGTTTTTGTGCTTTTTTTGTAGGACCTCCAACTCTTTTTCTGTTTTACTATTTTTTTTTGTTCACTTCTACTTAGACTAGTTTTGGAGATGCCATCCAAAACCTACAGTAGGAAATATGTTTGACAGTAACAGAGAAAGAGAAGAATTTTTCAGTGTTAGGCTGTTTGAATATCATTCTGCTTTAAACAGCATTATGTAGTAATACGCAGGCATGTGAATGTTCTTCAGCCATGAATTTTCAGTCTCTTGAATGGTCTTCCATATTTGTTGAAAAATCATGCAATGAAATGTATTTTGTATTGTAATAATTGGCATAATTGACTTTATGATCTAACTGATTATTTTAACTCTGATTTTTGTAAACAATGTATAACAGTATAATGCATGTTAAGAATGAATTGCTGTGATCTCAGTTGGATGAAACCCAGGTTTTATCCTCTGCTGATGTGCAAAGGTGTTTTACTACATTTTCCTCTGATTTTTGCTTTTACTATAGCTGAATGGGTATTACTATGCAGACATAAATGTCATTGTTCTTCCAGTCAGACTGTCTAGTTACTAAGAGCATTGCCTAAGTTCAGCTTGGCTGATTTGCCTGTGTAGCAGGGGGGCACTGATTCATTTTGCAGTAGCCATCTCTTTCTGTGTGGGGAAGTGTTTCTGAGCAGTCACAAGCTGTTGGTGCTGCATGGTTAAGATCTTATGCAAAAAGAAGCCTTGACTGGTGAGGCCCCATGCTGGCTGAGAAACTCCAGCCATAACTCAACAAACTGATGTGGGATCTCAATTCTTTGAACTAAGAGTTGAGAGTTGTGCACAGATGAAACTTCTTAGCACTGAGATTCTGCTTAGTAGGATTTACAGATAGGGATGTACGTGTGGAAGTGTCCTTTGGGCTCTGTGACTGAGTGCTGAGTGTGTGATTGCTGGCATCAAGCAGACAGGTTTCTTCGTGGTCTCTGCAGGTGATTCCAGCAATGGGAAAGATGGGTTTCAGAGTACTCTTCCTGCCCACAGAAGAAGGCAGTATTGAAAGCTCATTATTTATAAATACCTCATCTCATGGAGTGCTTTCATATCAGGTAACTGCTCTTACTTTCCATATCAGGGAAATACTCTTATTTTTAACTTGGGTTTTGAATTTACTTATGTTTTAAAAATTGATTTTCATAATTTTAGGGATTTCAGAAGTTCACTGAATTCTGATCAGGTGGTGTAATGTTACCAATTCATCCCTTTTATCAGATTGTGCTAGTGTCATGATCACATACATGTCTATGGTTAAAATTACTGCTGTTAGTGGGGCTAGTTGTAGTGGTAAAACCAAGTGTATTTGTATGTGTGTACTTAAAAGATGATGGTCTAATTAGTTTCAAGTATTAGTGTAGTCTAGACTGCACTGTGCTGGAATGCATTTGTTGGGAAAAACCCACTAGGAAATATTTTTAGGTGGTTTTCAGCTGCTCTGCAGGGTTTTATGTAAACTCATTTGGGATGTAGCACAGGGTGAGAGGTTTAGGCCCTTAAACATACAAGTTGAAATAATGGTTGTGCCTTAAAGCTGCCTATTTTCTGATTAACTGATGAATTTAAGCAGATCTTTAGCTTTTAAAAATTTTTATAAGGGACACTCTATACTCCAAATTCTTGGCTTTTATTTTGATGAAGAAAACTCTTTAACTCTGAATTTTAAAAGTGATTTTAAAAGAGTGACAGTTGTAATCAGTCATCAAGCTATTTCATTCCTTTGATCTTGTGCTGAAAAACAAAGCTTCTTAAATAAAAGCTTATGTAACAATTTAAATACATGGGATTTTAATACAAATGTTGCATTTATCTAGTATTTATTAGAGCTAAATATGGCAGGAACATTTCATCAAAGATGAGGAAAAAGTGCATTATAAAGTGATTGACCTTGTCTTTTTGACATCTCACCCCTCCCTGCACCCTTCATTTAGTGCCCAGTCAACTCAGCCTTTTATCAACAAGTTGCAGGGAAGCAGTTGTCAGTGCCACCTCAAAATGGTTTTGTTTCCTGTTGGACTGACTCCTGCAAAATCAATAGCAGACTGGTTTTCATGGGCATTTTCACCAGCCATCTGAGACAGAGGAAGTAGTTGTCTGTGTTTTCAGCTCACATTAGGTTTAAGAGTTTCAAAAGGAGGCATGACTTCAGTGTTTAGTGCACAGTTACAGTGCTCTTGAGAGCATGAAAGCCTTGAAACATTTGATGTTTCTAATGCATTTATGCAGGAGTATATGCAGAAAAATCACCCAAATGGATACAAGGTACCACTGTATTGGAATGTACTTTATAACTACCTGCATTTAAAAAAAGGGCATATTCCCTTTCTTCTGGTATTTTCTATCTGTAGTCAGAGATCTTCAGTGAAGACAGAATGCATTTTGTTAACTTGCTTAAAAATATGTGGATTTTTCCTATTAAGAAACAATAAATAGTTGCATACAAGTGAAAAGTCCAAAGTAATTTTAGTTAGCCTCTAATGAACCCCTGCCTCCTTGATCCATCCTGGCTCCACACCTCCCAGTTATTGTGCATCTCACTGTCATAAACTAATCTTGGAGCAAAATTAAACCAATGGTGGAGCAAAATATAAATGCAGTAGAGCCATCCAAATTGTGAATCTTACAGTGTTCTTACAGTTTTCTCAGAAATTACTGCACTCTCAAATGGTGATACATGTATTGTAATCACCTGGAGAATAGTAGGAGAATGTAGATTATTTTTGAGATAACATGATGCTCTGCTGGTGAGTGTTTTGTCCTTGTAATAATGCCTGAATGAGGGATGATTCTTCAGTGTTATTTATGTCTATGATAACTTTCTGCATTGGAATTGTATGTTTTTTGTCTTTTAAAAGAATTCAACATGAAAAACTGATCTGTTTTTGGGATGATTGTTGTTATTAGCAATATAGTTTTGGAAGTTGCTGTTATAACTGAAATTCTAAATATTGATGTAATGACTTTTTTTTTTTAATATCAGGTTTTTGGAACAGGAACTCTGATGTCTTCTCCAGAAGAATCTAAAGTGCAGCTGGCAGATGCCTACTTACTGCTTCCACACATTCAGAACATCCAGACATCACACACACTGGTACAGTATGCATTTCAAGAGGAGAAACCTAAGTCCATTTAACCACAAAAGATTTTTGACTTCAGGTTGTTGGGATGCAAGAAACATTAGCAAAAAATCCGAGTACCGGAGACTGCAGAAGAGAGATTGCAAGATACAGTATTACTGTGATTAGCTGCTTTTATGAGATGTTGGCATTTATTCACACTTGTTCTTTGCGCCCCTGTGGTGGGGTGCCCTCTAAATTGTGCTGGCAAAACTATTTGTGAGGGTCTGCTCTGACTGAACTGGAGAATCAGTCTGCCCTAAACAAAAAAAATAAACTTTATACCATAAAACTAAGAAGGGCAGAAGCTGTATTGGTTTATTCTGTTTTTTACTTCTGGCCAGTTCCCTGTGCAAGTTTACAGCAGGGCTGCACCAACAGTTAGCCAAGTTAAAAAGCATGGCATGCTGCATGGATGAGAATGGGAGCTGTGAGTCAGGCTGCAGTATACCCTCCTGCACCTGTCAGTGCTGAAGATAACAGCTTTGCTTACCTCATCTTCACAATGAGCTTTGGAGAACACAGCAAGCTGAATTTATGAGGTGTAAATATTTGAGTTGAAACAAGTTTAATGATTTCTGTCATTTGGTTGCAGTTGCAACCAAATAATTGATGATTTCATTGATAATTTCTCAGATAATTTCATAGTCTTCTAGTCTGTATAGAACCTCTCAAGTGCATAACTAATTTTAAAAATTGAACTTTGAGATTTCCTGTTATATTATACACATTGTTTTTCCAAAAGCATATTTAGAATACCTTAGCACGTAACAAAATTTAATACTTGATCTAAATGTGAGCTGTGTTAATTGCCTTTGTGATGCCTTCTGTTCTACATGAGAAAAAATACCAGCAATACAAATAAATTGTATGTTTCAGTCTGCTATGCATATGTTAGGTCAGTCTTACCTCTGTCCAACATTAATGCACAATTTCCTTCTCTCCCTTTCTTTTCCTCCATACTAATCTCTTCCCTGTAGTCACATGGTTCCACTTGCTTGTGGACATACTAAAGCAGACTCTTGGAAAGAAAGCAAAAATCTTCAGGTTTTGTAGTTTGGGGTGCTAGAGGTAGAACTGAGCAGAGTTTTTTTGATGCTGTTTATTTTTACATCTTTACATCTAGCTGAATGGGTTGTTGTCAGGTAGTACCTGAAAGTTGCATACATGCTTTTTTACAGTTCAGTCTGAATTCTTGAGTGGAGAAACTTTGGGGAACATTTGACATTTTCCTCACTGTAGCATGGCAACCATTATCCTATGCTTGTATGGAGTACAAGTTTGAGGTCATATTTAGCAGTGCAGCATGGTACCACCTGGCACTAATCTTGTAGGACATGAGGTGGGAGAGAGTGTTGACTAAATTCTCCAAGCTCTGGGTGTAATTTTGCTTTGCTGGGCTGTAATTGAAACACTGCATGTGTTCAGTTTGAGCAGAAATGCTGCAACAGTGGGATGGGCTCCTCAGCTGTTGAAGATGATAGACAAGATCTAAATACTGGAGAGGAGTTTATGATTTGAGTTTGGGTTCCTCTCAGAAAAACGTTTCTCTCCAGCTAGCTGTCCTCTCCCAAAGGGCCTTCTTCGATTCATCTTCCTTATGTTCTGATCCAGATCTCATTTAAAAAAATTGTATCATTCTGTTTTGTCCAGTTTATATTTTAAGGTCAGAAGATGTAGAAGGAAGAGAGGTTGATGAGGTTTGAGTAAGTGACTACACATGGGCAAACGGAAGTATACATAACATAACTATTAAATGGAGTCTTGTAGTGAAGAAACATTTAAAACAAACCAGTCATACTCACTTAGCTCACTTAGCACATTTCTTTTCCCCTGTTTATTTTTAACTGACATAAAAGACCTGTTTTAATAAATTCAGGATAGCATAAGCCTCATTTGCACATCCCTTTTCACCTTGGGATGATTGAGTTCTAACTCTGGGTGACAGCATTTAGTTGGAAACAAAAAAGGTGGCTTTACCTCTGAAGTTCACTGGGACTACTTGGAAATCTCAGACAGACAGCTGCATGCTGTGTGTCTATTTTTTGCCTTCTGTTTTAAAGTTGTGTTTAAATTGTTCAGTAATACTGACACGGTCAACAAGGCCAAAACAGCTTTGACATTATTTAGTCCCATCATGTGCTAGGTATTAGGTATTATTAGGTGTTACCAGAATTGCTGGAGGTCTTGTTACTCCAAATACTTACTCTTACTACTTTGATAGTTGGAAACTTACACCTGACTTCCAATTTAAATTGCTTTGTGGCCATTTTATATATTGAAATTCACATTTAATTTATATAACTCTTCCTGCTTCTGATGCTTATAATCAGAGTCATTTGTAGGTGGCATCAGAACTTTCACTTTGCCAAGCTGAAGAGTCCATGCTCTGTAGTATCTGGTAATGGGCTGTCTATTTCTTCACCAAATTTACCACCCCTTTTGTAGCTTCTTCATTTTGCAAGAATTTATTTTGAAGGTCAAGGCCAGAATTGTAAATAGGGGTATGGGTAAAATTGTGACACTGTAGGTTATTTGTGTTGGAAATATAGCATACACCTGGAGATTATAGATGGAAATGTACAGTAGTTTCCATTGCAAGTACAATGTGCAACAGTTTTGTGTTCAAATTTTTTGAGGAAAATTAACTCCTGTGGATTTTGTGTGTTGTTTTTATCTTTTAATGGGCTAAGCGCAAAGGCCTTTCTTCTTCCTCCTTCATTCCTGCATGTTTTTAAGCAGAAACTTTTGTGCTTAATAAGAAATGAAAAAGGCAAACTTGCTTTTCTTACTGTTGAATGTCTCCATCTTTCTGTTACCCTTTTCAACATTTCATCTTTTGAGGGGTTGGGATTGGCATGCTCTACCTGTGGTCCTGGATCCCAGGGTATCTGGGCTCATAGCTCACTCGTTGGGAGGAAAGGAGAGCTGTGTCTCACACAATCAATCTGTAGTATGTCCATGTGGCCACTCAGCAGCGGCTAGTTACCACTATGCCCTAACAGATGGTGGAGCCCATATAGCTCATCTTTGTTTACACAGCTTCTGGGTGTAATCTTTGCTATAGTTGCCTGGTTTTTGGCATTGTTTAGTATTTGGACAGCACTAAGAGGGCAGCTACATCACTGCCTTGCTCTGTTTGGGATGGTGGCAATGTCAGTGGAGGAGTGGCATGCAGGGTGGAGAGTCTTACCATAGGAGACACAGATAACACCTTGCTAGCTTCCCAGAGGAGTTCAAAATTTATGAACCAACCACTTAGGAAATACTGCAAGTACTGGCAGGAATGTAACAGTCCTTAAGCTATGTTTTGCACTGGTGGGCAGAGGATCAGGGAAGCAAACAGGTCCAAGTGTGGTGCTTTGGTGTGGAGAGGGAGGGAAGGAAGGAAGGCAGTAGAACTTTCTTGGTCTACTATCCTGATAACTGCCAGCAAAAAACCGATGAAACTCTCAGAATCATTATCACAGGGACAGCTTACTAACACCATTCAGAGTGGAAATACCACCTTAGGGCCAAGGGCCATCCAGGACAGGAACTCTGAGGGATCAACCTACAGGAAGAAAAGGGGGATTGTTCAGTGTTGTTATTTTTTAATTCTGTTTTTTTTTTTTTTAATAGTCAAACTCCAGTAAGTGATTTGAACTCTACAGTCCTGGTAATGTTGCAATAATATATCTTTTGAAAAATCTTTTAGAGAGCCATCTGAAAATCTTTTTAGAGAGTCACGTGTGATTGAGACCTCACTGTGGGATGAATTGTTTTCTAAATAATTGCCTACTCTACTGTCCCCAACGAGAATCCTAGCTCTTTGTCACGAGTGGGGCTCCTTGCAAATGGGATGATGATTCAGGTTTTTAGGGTTTTATTGAAAGATGCCTCTATTTCTTTAAAATTTAAACTTGATAAAGCTTACCAAAGCTGTCAAGAATTTAATTTGTGTGTCTTCTATCAATTGGTTTTGTTCAGTTCATATAGGATTTGTGGGTGCTGAGTGTGTGTGTGTACATTCAAGTATGTATGCCTGAATACCTAATACAAAACAGAGGCACCAGGTAATGAAGTGGCAGTGTTTTGCAGAGCTGTTTCTGAGATTTCCCTGGTGTGCCTCTCCTTTTCGATTTGCCTATGGTACAAACTTTGGCTGCATAACTCAGCTTTCTGCTCCGATTGATTAGCAGTGATATTTACAGGAGTGCTTGTTGTGCTGCTGGGATAATGGTCCTGGATTTGTCTGGTTAGAAACTCTGCCTCAGACAGTGTTTTCTTCTCAGATGCATTATCTTCTCCTTAGCGTTAACTTAGAGCCATCCTGCCGGTGCTGCAAGGTATTTAGTATGACACTTAGGCGTTACTGCCTGCCTTAGAGAAATGCGAACCCGTTTCCTGTTCTGAAGATAGCTTCACAAAGAAATAAAAATTTCCCCTAGAAAACAGATCAACAGCAAATACACCCCAGTAGCATTTTTTCCCCTGTGTACATTAGAATTTTCAGTTTTAAGGTGACAGCACTTCCCATGTTAGTTCTATACCTGGTCAAGAAAAACAAAGGCTGGAAAAATATGATGTAGCTGAATTTTTTTTAATGGGGGTGTGGAGTCTTGCATTACCTTAAATGACAATGGCATTGAGTAAGGGCTAACAAATCCTTAGTTAGCACCATGAAAGCAGTAGTGTTCTTTCAAGAAGTACTGAGAAGGGAAGTTCTAAGCATCAAGTTTTATCAGATCAGAAAATGACCTCCAAAGTTGACTGCCTTGTTAAAACTCCGGTAGCAGCCATGTGGGTTTTTTTTTCTGCTCTAAAATTTGGTATGGACAAATCATCTGTAAAAAAAAAAAAAAGGACTTAGCAGGGGTTTGAGTCCCCCAGAAAGCTGTGTTGGGGTCGGTGTCTGAGTGCCACTAACCACCTTTGCAGGGGCTACATTGCCCTCTTGTGTGAAGCCTCAGTCATTTTGGTATGAAGTCCTGTTGAATTGGAAATGCAAATATTGGCTTCCTTTTGGCACTGCTTCTATAAAACTAGACCCCATGAAATGCTACACGTGCTAAATCTGTCTATTCCCGTGCCCCTGCCTGGCCCTTTTTCTTGTCATAAAAAGGTATGAAATAGGGTGCTATATACATTAAAAAGTTTCTTCAGTTTTGCTTTTCAGCATCAAATTATTGGAATTGTTTAAAGTCAGTTTCATCAACACCTTCAAAAACCTGAACCTGCAGATACCCTACTCAAGTATTTCACTACCACAAGAGAAACAGAGGGTGGGGGTTCCAGATCAGCCTCAAAATTAGCATAAAATATGGCTGTAAGAAAGGCACTGACAAAGTGACAGGTCTGCTGTTCTGATTCTGGCTTTTTTGTTTGTTTTTGTTTGTTTGTTTTTGTTTTTAAAATGTAATTCAGAATTGAGATATACTGGCTGTGCAGTTTGTGCCAGTAATTTGGCAGTGCAGATTTCCAGATTAACAGGTTTCAGGAACTATACTTGACTTTATCAGATTTACGAGTGCTTCACAAGCTGGCACAGTCAATGTCGTCCTTTCCCTTTCTTTTTTTGTTTTCGTTTTCATTGTAGTCGATAAAGAGGCAAAACAAGTATTTTACGCCTATCCATTTTGGCATGGAGCCAGACCATGTATCAGACCATGTCCAAGACCAATTATTTCTTGGCCTACATACTGTATTTCAGTGTCCAATCAGCAAAGGAAATACACAGAAAACAAGGAAATAAGCTTTTATATTGCACAAAAAGGCCCTGTTGAATACCGTTTTTTTTTGGCATAAGAAAGTTTGTAATAGTTCTCATGCTGGTGCTGTATAAATATTTAGTAATCATCTGTAATAATAGTTTAATAAGTAGGTAGATATTGCTGGAGTTCTGAGATTCAGAGATGGATTACTGGACTACTGTACAGAGTAATTGTATTAATTTTTAAAATTCCTCACATTGCTGTGTTACGTATATGAGGAAGCAGTCCTATTGTCTTTATAAATTAGAGTATGTGAAATTGATTTATATAACATTTGAAGCAATGTGTTTGATGTTTTCTTCACCTTTCTTTCTTACAGACAAAAACTATGAATGCTACTGTATTACAGGTTCGTCTTGAATGCTGTTTACCTAATGACACGCATCAGATAGTTAAGGTATGTTTTATTACTATTTTATATCTATGTAAGTCTTCTTATTTTAAGCCAAACTTAGAGGGACACTTTCCACAGCTCTAGAAGTTTTAGCAAAAATGCAGTTTTCAGTGTCTCAGTTTAAAGGGGAATTTTGCTTTTATAAAATTGTATACTTTGACATAGATTAAATGTCATAGCACGGTAAAATCTTCGTGAGAGAAGGAGATGAAAATAGATACCACCCCATAAACCTCCCAAAAAATCACAACCAGTCCAGCAGGCCAAGCATTCTGATGTGTAGGTGTTGTACTACTGATGTGGGGCACAACATTATTAGATTTCTGTAATTTTTTCTTTCTGGAAACTTTTCACGAGTGTCAGGTTTGCAATGAGAAGTGTTCAGTGAGCTGAGAGGCTGAAACCTGGGCTGCCTGGGCTGTTTCTCAGCAGGGCATGAGGGCCACCATGGTGCTGGACAGACCTGAGGAGGGGCAAGTCTGTTAGCAGAGATGTCCCTTCAAAAGCACTGAGGCTTCAGGACAGTAGGTTATCTCCTTGTCCTGGGCAGTGCCTCCTGAATCCTCTTCCCATTTCTTCTCAAGTGTTCTTACACAGTAGGTGGGTGCTGCTCAGTGATCACTGAATGATTACACTCGGTGATCAGCCGATCAGCCGTGGGTGTGCTGCTGGGTGAGGCACAGACCTGTGCTGTGGCGGCAGCACCTCTTTCTCCAGGAATTATGAGGCCCAGGCTCCATAGCTGTATTCCTGTACTGAATACATGGCAGCGTTCCTGTGCTGCTTCACTTCCCCGTTTGGTTCTTGCAGTGCACAGTGCATTGAGGTGCTTGAGGTGCCCCCGAGCATTGGAGGCTGCCTGGAATGCCTCTGTCTGTCCTGTGGTCTGAGCTTCCCAAGGGCATGCCATACCTGTGCTCCAGTCTCCGTGGCAGCCTCCTCTTTAATGACAATAGCATTGAGTAGGGGCTAACAAATCCTTATCTAGGACCATACAGCATTTCAATTGGCAGCCATTTCAAGTGTTGAGGGTCTCTGATGCTTTGTGAGCTGCGATGGCATTCCATGCTCAGGCATTTCCCCACTCCTGTACTTGCTTGTGCCAGTTGAGATTAGCTGGAAGTGTTTTGCTGCATTTCTAAGAGCCAGTCTTCTCCTCATCCTCCATCTTGAGCAAATCAGTCCTGGTAGGGCATCAGAGCCTGAATTTGGTGACCTTTGTGGTTTGATGCAGGACTAATTTATGTTATTCACTGTTTATTGTTTAGTTATATTTTGCTTTGTTGGCCTTAATTTTTTTTTCAAAATGGTGTTTGTGTCTTTGTAGTTGCTATAACTTAGCTGTGTTAACCACAGCCACTACTTAGAGATGGAAAGAAGATCCTGTTTGTATTTTTCTGAAGTATTCTAGCCAGAAAGCGGTGTTTTCTATTAAGAATTGTACATGTATGTTTGTTTTTTTAAAATTACTTCAGTGAGAAATGGAGACAAAAACACAGGATTTGGAAAAATTAATTATAAACAGACCAGTGAACATGAACTGTCTTCCTACCATTAAGACACATGCATCAGTCTGTTTATGGCACATTTTATTGAAGGCAGAGGATTTAACAAAGGCAACTGTTTTACAGTCCCTGAGGTGAGGCTGACTAAGACAGTTTATAAATTTGCATTCTCTCAAGGTTCAGTGTAATTTTTAGTTGTTTTTGTCTTTGCTTTTGCTGTGCTCTCTGCACCTGTACTGTGTTTGGTTTCTGCTGAGACTTTAGTAAAGGTCCCAATTACTTGTTTTGCCAGCACTTTGGTACTGGAAACCTTGTCTCTTAGATAATACCTTTGATTAATTTCTCAGAGTTCCTTAGTGTAATGATTTTCTTCTGTTGTGTCCCCCATCTCACACACACACACACACACACACACCATATCCCTTTGTCTTGCTCCAGAGTTGCTGTTTTATGTCTGATGACCCAATGCTGCTAGAAATGAGCTTAACAGTAAGAGTGGAAAATGCCCAGCAAGATTTTGTGGAGCACAGACAATACTTACTGGAGAATCTTTTTATGGTTTATGTAGTAATGGAAAGAACAAAGGCCTCAGGTAAGTCCTAAATCTGCCTGTTAAATGTAATTCAGCTTGGTTTTATACATAATTTGTAACTTGACATCCTAATTTGAATCAAATTCAGTGACAGCTAATTTCACAAGTAAGGGAAGCCAGATAAGTTCAGTTTAACACAGCTTACAGACAATTTGTGTTGGGCAGAGTTATTGTAAAGAATTTTCTTCATAAAGGTAGCAATTGTAAAGTTGTAAACTATATCTCTTTCTTTCTTTAGTCCCCCATGCTAATGCATCTGCTTAAATAGTATGAAAAGATAACATGGTCCTTTGAATTCTCCAACTGAATTTCTAGTTTCTCATTAATTAAATTGACCATAAGGGGACAGTGAAGACAGAGTGGTTTATACAGTACTTGGGATAGTGGCCATTATGAAAAGTCGAGTAATAAGGTAATACAGATGTGCACACCATTTCTTCTTGTAAGCTAGAGTTCCACAGGCAAAACAATCAACTCCTTGCAGTTTCTTTATGCTGCAAATCCTACAGATCTGGGGGATTTAAAATGATTTATAGAGTCTTGCAGTCTATTAAAGTAGCTTTCTTTAGCATTTCTGCTGGTTTTCCTTTTCGATTGAAGAAGAAACTGCTTAAGAATCCAGATTAAAATAATATTTTTTAGCATACTTGTTGAAAAGGAACATGATCTTTTTATCTTTTGAGAAATACATTTCAAAATCTTGTCACAAAACAGTAGATGCAATATACACAAAACAAAATCCACAATATGTGCTGTTTACCTTGTGCCTGTTCTGTGATATGGTATTTCACAGACCTGAAACTGAAATACCCACTGTAAATGTGGTTCGCTGCCAGTGAGATGCCAGGGCTTATTAATGCTGAATTGTGGATGTACATTTATTCTGATGCTGGTAGAAAATTGTTCCCATCTGTTCTGTCAAGGGTGCTCACTGTTAACACTTTTGATAGTTAAAGTACTGGAATTATGTTTTAGGACTGTTCTCTGTTAAATATAGTGCAATTATAAGTCCTGCCTGTGCTAGAGGTTGGTCCTATAAGCCTTTTGAATTTAGCTGTTGGTGGGAAGTTAGCACCTAGAGTGAGACAACAGGTAGGCAGTGTCTGCAGGGGGGAACTAACCAGCTAGAAAGGCTGAAGAGTAAGTGCTGTAAATAGCTATGGGGTATGTGGAGCTCATAATCAATTCCTTAACTCTCTTTTGGAAGCTGGCACTTGCAGTCTTGCTTTCATGCAGCTGAGCAAACCGTACACATTGTTAGAAATTGTGGCTGGTCAGGTGGGGAACGTCCTTTCATGCCAGATTTAATACAAGCATAAGCAAGAGAAAATACTCAAGTTATCTTCCTTGTGGAAGGACTGTAGTATGGTCATCTCTTCTTCTATCCTGCTGCCCTTCTTTTGATCCTCTACGTTTTCCTACTGTCCTGTGGATGGGAACATAGCTTTGCCAGTGACCAAGTGTGGTTCCCCAACATAGCTGTACCATCTTACCAGCAGGTGAAAGCTGTTACCCTGTCTGCTGTTGCTTTAGGCAGTCGTTTGCTACCTACCAGATGATTGGGCTCAAATCAGGAATGGTCCTGTGTGCTGAATCTGGTTTAGTATTATTTCCTGGGAATGGTTGCATTTTAAAGCAGGTGAGCCAGGATATTGTTCAGCTGTGTGTGGTACAGAACAGTTTTTACTGGACTCTCACCTGCTATTTTGGTAGACTGGCCCTTAGAAAGTTACTTCATCAGCAGCTGTTCTTCTGCTGCTAACTCCTATCTCCCTGCCCCTAGGTGGGGGAAGTTGTGTTCGATACATGGTTTAAGGGATAATGACTATTCCCTATTGAAGCTTGCCTGCATGTTTGTGGCTAAAAATCTTGTTGAGTGGATTTTTACTCCTCTCTCAAATGTTTGCCAGCTCAAGATGCTAATAGTTCCTCCTTTTTACAAGGGTATCTGTTACACAAAGTTTTTAAAATTTAAATTAGGATTGCTTCTCCTGTGAGCGTCTGACAAAGCCAGTGTTTCTGTCCTTGGAGAACTTAACCCTGGTGTTTATTCTTTTGGACAGGTCATTCATCAGTAGATGTGTATATCATGCATTCTGGAAACAGCCTTGTGCATATACAGGTAATCGTGGGCTTCCGGAAGTCATAATTTAGGGTGGTGAATTTGATTAGGGAATTAGTTTTCTCTAAGAGCAGATTGATTTTGCTGGTGGCAGATGTCACATTTCTAAGCTTTTTAAGTGTGTCCAAATGTCTGATAGCTCTTTGAGATGACATGTTGTAGTTCAGTGATGGAATTTTTTTTATAATATGTAAGAGCTGTTGACTTGAATAAAAATTTGTGTGTTGATTTAGAAGATACGAGAAAATGGCAGATGGTGGCATGCAAATTTGACGAAGAGCTGCAACACTAATAATGGTAGTACTGCTATAAAAATCATTTGTCTTGTCTTCATGCAGGAAATACAGCAGTTGTCACAAAAAGACACATCAGCTGTGGAGTTTGAGCCAGTACTGCTATCCTCATCATCTACTAACTTCACAAAAGTTGCTTCTATTTCTTGTAAAGGTATAGGATGCGCATATTTAGAGATAATAGGATTAAATAGGATTTGATTGCTAATAAAGGCATAGGTTTTTTTAGCAGAGACTCTGAAAGATCTCAAAATCAACTTGTCTAGACTTCATGGAAAAGCAGGATGAATTATTTTTGCTAATACCTTTTTGTGTATATATGGCTCCTCTTATGGTGGTTGAAGGCTCTAAGCAATACATGCTTGAAAAAGGGGAAAAAACCAGTTGTTAAAATGTTAGGTGATTTTACAATAAGCATAATTATTGAATATGCTTTTTCAACATTCTTTCATAGTTTATGGTGTTTTTTATGCTCTGAATGTTTTCTAAAAGGCTATTGTGCTTAGGTGGTCATTTTCTATGACATTTCTTGGCTGGGCTATTGAAGAGGTTTCCCTGAAACAAGACATGTTTGTGGAAGGGCAGAGATTGGCATTTAAGCATTCTTGACTCCAGTCCATTTCTTATTCTGACCACTAGACTGCAGCATACAGACTTTAAGCTTTAATGAAAACAGGCTGCTTTCATAATGACATTGAGACATGTTTTTCTTAGGGAAAGCCTGGATGGATAAGAAGAAAGAGGGGACTGTTAAGTGATTCTCTTTCTCAGAGCAGTTTTCCACTTACTAAAAGGAGGCAGTGTGCTCTGATAAGTAAGAATGCTGTGCCAATGACGTGTGGTTAAAATTGGTCGGGTTGCTCTTCACAGCCTTGTTGCGTGTGTATTTGTTGAAGGTGTTTAGCATTCATGGATACTTCTTAAGGCAAGGTTTGAAACCTCTGAAAATATTGAGTCTTAGAACTCAGTTAGATGCTTTGCTCACCTGTGTGAGGATTGCATCAGCAAAGGTTCCCTTTTTTAGTGTTCTTGCAAATTTTCACATGAAAATAATTTTGAATATGCTTCTAGCTGATGTATTCAGTGTCTGCTCTTTCCCAGCTGCATCCTGTGACAGTGAAAGTCTTTATTCAGACAAGAGGAAGAACAGTCTTTTGAAAGGCATGAAAACACTCAAAGCCTGTCTTTTTTGTCCTGTGATGGAAGGGTAGGTTGACAGTGGATTTTTGTTTGTTTGTTAATGTTCACTGATACTATAATGAAAATACTGTACCTTACTTTTAAGAGATGAAGTTTACTTCCTTTGTCACTCTATGATTCCAAAGTCAGTGAAGAGGTTTCTTCCTATTGTTGCTATGTCATTTGCCAAAGTGGACCTGTCACATTTAAAGCAATAATTCTGTATTTTATCCCAAGAAGAATTTTAGGAGCCAGTAAAAAGATGTGCCTTAGCAGCTCAGATCATATAAATTTTGCTTGGTCTATGATAAAGTTTCCAGCACCCTTGTTAATGCAACACAGAAGCAGAATAGTCTTTTCTTACTTCAGTCATCTTTTGCAATTTCATCCTGTATCTTTTTTGCAATTTCATGTTCTGATATGCAGTGTTGTGCTATAGCATAACAAGACGGTATTTTGCCTGTCTTTTACATGGTTCTTGTGAATTTTAACTCTCATAATTAATTATTCCCAAGTAAATAATTTTGTTCTTCTTTGGGAAAGCTTAGAAGAGCCTCATCATACAAGTGTGCTATGACATCTTCTCTTGTATACACTACTTGTTGTGTACTCATGGACAGTAGCAGGTGTATTTATATTTTTTTCTGTATATCTTTTCTGTATCTTACAGTTATTTTGATGTAGATCCTTCTGCAACATTGTTTCATATAGAACCACATCATAATACTTCAGGGTATTGGTCCGTATGGTTTACAAACAATTTTTACTTCAGCATTGAATTGAATGAAGTCTTTGTAGCCAGAGAAACAAAGAACATAGTGAAGGTAAGCTTTGTATTCTTTTTGTACGATGTTTTGTCTTTGATTTAAAGATATGGACTTTTGACATACAAAATAAGTTCTTTGAAGAACTCAGTATTCTTAGAGCTGGTTGGAATCAGTTGAAAATAAAGGTTTATGTACATCTGTAGTGATTAGGTTACTGTCTTAAGAGGCATTATACACTGTCCAGCTTACTTTTGTATTGTTTTATTGACAACTGTTCTTTCATTGGGTTGCAGCTACAGATGCATCAAATTACAGACCACTGCTCTGTTCTCAGAATTGTTGAATGTGTGTGTTTTTGCTCTCTAGGATTTAGCATTGCTTCATAGTGGAAGCCTTTAGTACATAGATGAGCTGAAAAGCTGATAATTTACTGGTACAACTGCTTGGTTCAAATGAGGCAAATCTGATTTGTGAATAAGCACATGATGTTGGCATCTAAATGGCTCATTTTATGTTTTGATATTGAGGTTTGCATAAGTGCACAGTATGGATCAGCAAAAACACAAAGGATGAGAAAGTTTGCATTTTTCAAGGTACCACCTGCATCAGAAAATGCTGTACCAATTTGAATTCAGCTGTCATTTGATTCTTTTCAGATCCTGAACTTTGCTGAACCCTTGACTCTACCTCCTGGCTGCTGGAATGTATTTTCTTTGAAACTCAGTGTGAAAGACACTGCAACGAATGTGCTCTCCAGTATTTGGTTGTACACAAATGTGGGAGTGATGTTTGAAATACCTCTGCAGATATATTCGAGTGTGTCCAAGGTATTGTGTTCAATTGTGTGTGTTGAATTATTGTTAGGCACTGCAAACCCAGCTACAGCAGTGTCTCTGTCAGGCCAGAAATTTGTTCTTAATCCTGAAAGAAAAGCGCTGTTCCAGACCACTCTGATGACCCATTCTGTAGCATGAGAAGTTAAGTCCCCAGAATTGAACAGCGATGGACTTACAGTTCTCTTGGTATTTAATTGTCTTAATTCAAGGCTTTAATTCTCTTATTTGACTCTCTGAAATTATGCACTGAGAAACTGAGATTTGTTCTCTTGTTTTGTCATATTTTTGTTTTGTTTTTCCAGCAGGGAGATCTTAATTTTGAAGCAGTTGCCCACTGTGATATTCAGTGCTACTTGGGACAGTCTGATTCAGGTAGTATCATCTAAGTATTTTTTGGCATCTGACTGTAGTTTTATTGTAGCAAATTCATTTTGTATAGCTGGACTTGTAATGAGAATATTGAGATTGTTCATGCAAGTACTTAGTTTTACATTTTTTAAAAAAAATCTACTTTTCTGGGAGTATATAAGCAGCTGAGGGTTCTGAGTACTTGGTGCAGTATTTCAGACATCTAATTCCATAGGACTTGCTCAGCTGTTGTTCTGTCTTGAAACATTTTGTTTTTGTTTTAGTATTTAAGACTCTCCTCTAAGTTCTCATTGGTGATATATTGCCCTTTTCTTTCTTCATACACATTTTCATGAGAGATGTTGTGGTAGAATGGTAAAACTGTCCACCAACTCAAAGTTATTAGAAAATGTGCATAACCTGGGCCCAGATACTGGGAATTCTTTGATGAAAAACAGCAAAAAAATGTTGACCAATATTTGCCTGTATCCAGAGATAAATCTGAAGGCCTTTTCTTTCTCTCTTTTCCACAGCAATAATGCCATAGATTTCAGCGAAATATGGTTTGTCAGGCTTATAAAACAGCATCCTTAACATTGTATCATATGAAACAGAAAGAAGAGGTCCATTTTTCTGGAACTGGGGAATCTATCTCCAGATACTGTAGTGCTGGGAGCTGTTTTAAGTACCTGGCAGGCATTTAAATACAGCGATAGGTATTACATGGCATGATACCACCTAAAGAATGTTGAACTTAATAAAAGCTAATTCAGAACAGTAGTTTTTATTCTCTGTGCATTAAGGAGTTTCAGAAGGTGACCGGTATCATAGGCTTTAAATGTTTGACTGCTCTCCTGGAGGTGTTTTCAAGATGATGTTTCCTAACATGTATTTTTGTGTGAGGATATGAGGAAGGCAGTAGTCATCAGTCAGATGTGAAAAGGAGAATTAAGGTGTCATACAGAAACATGTGACTTGAACAGTTACTGAGACATTTACATGCCAAGGTACATATCTCAGAAGCAAATGTTTGTGGGTTTTTGTTTAGTTCTTTTCTTTAAAAATCTCAGTGAAGGAATATGGCTGATACAACCGAATCCTTTTTGCTTACTTTATTTTCATTCTAATAATACACATGAGATCTGTACTTACAGGTATTCTGCCTTCTGCTGTAGGATACTAGTCTTTGTTAAACAGAAATTATTAATGCATGAGCCTGAAAATACTGACCTAAAGAAATTGTAATTGGATTATTCCAGTAATCACCAGTCTCAGTTAATTACTTTAAACATTAAGGATTGTTAAATGACGTATGTACACTTTAAAAATAAGTAATTTTTGTTTTCTTTCTGAAGAAGTTTGTTTTTCTAACTACTTTCTACTGTATGAAAATGCTTGAACCAATATGAGTGTAACTTTCTAAAATGCACTGATCTTTAGACTGGTGTAAAGCTTTGCTGTTTATCTTAAGAAGAATTTGTGAAAAATATCAGCATCTAAAAAAGAAGCTAATATTAAAAGACTGTTGCCAAACTCTGGGAATTGTTTTGTTCCCTGCTGTGCTATGCTACTATATTTTTGTACCACTGTGTAGTATATTATCTTGATACTTTACTACTAACAGTACAGAGTACTATGTAGACTACTGATAACATGGTTACTCTTCAGTGGCATCCATTAGAAATATCAGCAGTAAAAAGGGCTTACTTGAGCATACACAGCCTATGCAATACCCATTCTCTTGTTTGGACATAGGGTTACTTTGTTTTTGCAGATGTATTCTGTTACGCAAATCTGATATGGAAAATAATATATATACCCTTGCATATTCTCACTTTGAAGGGGAAAAATAGGTTGCCTTTTTTGTTTTAGGTATGGATGCTTTTCTGATACCGAGTACTCGCGTTCAGAAGTAGATAGATGAAAGGAGCAAATATTACCTCTGTAAAATCTGAAAAATCTATTATCCTTTTAGCAAATCTGCTTTGGCAGAAGAGTCTCTCGCTGGACCATTCTGCCTGGGATGTGGATTCCGAGCTTGCAAGTGACCTGTATGAAAGATGGCAAAAAATAAGACATGGGGAAGCATGCAGGTCTGTACAGAATCTGTTCTTAATTCAAGCCAATACAGGGTTGTAAGAAAGAACGTTTTTATTCTGAGGTATTCTTAATTAGAACAAAGCATTTTGGTCCATTTTTCTACACTCAGTTTAGTTCTCTTGAAGCATGTGGAGTCTCAGACCACCCCAGACACCCCCAGCTTTCATTTCAAGGCACTGCCAGCCGCAAGTAAGCTTTTCAGCCTAGAATGTTAATAATATTCTGACTATAGTTATCTCACCAGGGCTGCCTGACCTGAAAGCAGTCCAAGCAGGTTTTACCAGCTCATCTCTGGAGTTGCATGAGTCCTTCATCAACAGGTTGCATAGCAGTTTTCTCAGGGTCTTTGAATGGCTTTCGAAATTTTCAGTCCATGGCCTACATACACAGAAGTTATGCTGACTCTCTGCTACTAGGCTACAGCTTTATGGACTTTATTTTGTAGAGACCATTTTCAAGAAAAGATAAGTTCATGCAATTATAGATCCTGGCAAATCATCTTGTTGTTGTTTGTTTGTTTGAAAGAAGAAAAAAGAAACTAACGAAGTTTTCTGCCTTTGCTGATAAAACAGGAGAAGTATTTTAGCACTGGCTCGCTTTACTCAGCAGAAGAATTCTGAAGAGGAATCATTTGCCTTTTTCTTGCCACGGTTGACTACAGAGCCTGGCCTTGCACTCAATTTTAGTGCCACAGCTGTTAAAAGTAGTATGGTGAGGATGGTTGTTACTATGTTTTTTTCTGAGTTGATATATATTTAGCTTGTTTAAATAACAGTCTGTGGTTAATATTTGGTGCTGCTTAGCCTTTTCATACTGTTTTATGCGCTGGTGTTTTGATTTCAGTTAGGATACTAAATTTATATCCCTTTGGCTCTTTGATAAGTTTTATAGCTTCTTAGTTGTAATACTTCAGTTCTAGGAGAGGAGTAAAGCAGTGTAGGTTTTAACCAACTATTTTTTGTAATTGTTAAAGCTTTCCTGTGTTCATTGTGTAAGTTACGTGCTTGTGGTAAAATAATTGAACATAGGACTAGGGATAGGGTGTGTTGTCATTGGTGAGGCATGCAAAGCCATACAGCATGCCCTTCCTCATGCCACTGCATTTTGTAGCAGAAGTGTGTAAAACATTTATGACAGATAATACACTTGCGGAGCAATGTATCTTTCAGTCACACTGGCAATTGTTTATTTCTTGTTTGTCTCTACGTCTCTACTAACGTAGCCTAGGCCAGAAGCAGTCATATGGAAATTGTTTTCATATGCACATATTGTGAATTACCTTAATATTTCATTTGTCCAAATTAATTGTTAGTCATTACAGAAATTTTTATAACCTGCTTGCATTCAGACTTCTCTAAGAAAAGGTGGCACCTCACTAACTTCACTTTCTTCTGTGCAAGAGCTTGGTTCACATCTACTTGCATAAATCAAAATCCAAATGAAAAGGTTCTTTGGGGAGTGGGACAGTATTTTTGTATACGTGGTTAAAAATGCACTCATAGCTGATCTTGCAAATTATGACATTGTGGAGACTTTTCCCGCTGTTACATGCGGTTGCACATGTATGATTAACACTGCATTGAGACAGAAGCCAGGTTGAATTCCCTTGAAAATGCAGATTATATTGCTAGTGCTGAATATTTTACCAACCATTTCTCAATTATGTAGTTTTTAACTCTTTCTTTTCCCCTCCAAACTATTTAGGTAAGATATTTCGTACTAAGAAACCCTTCATCCTTCCCAGTTATGTTGCAGCTTCTGCCTCTTTCTTATTACCCTGATCCCCAAGCTTCACTGAGTCTGCTGAACAAATGGTAATAATTACCTCAGGATACTGTTTTTGCTTTGAAAAGATCTTATTTTCTATGCCTTATGATTGTTACTTACTGGGTTTTATTTAGTTTCTCAGAGTGTGACTTTGGTGGGGATTATGTTCTTACCCGTTTTGGAAAATACAGCCATGTTCGGGGCAGCTTCCTGTATATGGTGCATGCCTTTGTAATGTACCTCATCGTTGATAAAACACAAATTGAATATGTTTTAAGCAAGTTTGTGTCTGCCAGATATAAATTATAGTTGGTCATCTTCTAGGATCTGAGGCTTAGTGCAAGCTGCCAAAGTGAGGTGAACAACTTACAGAGTTGAGATTATGCATCTCCCAGTGCTAGTTAGTATCTATGGAGTCTGTAGAGAGATCAGTGAAAGGAAGGTATCTGAACCATCCCACCAGCAAAAGTTTTCATCTCAGCCTTTCCATAAGTAATAACCTGTTTGAAGAGGAAACAGGAAGCAGGAAGAAAAATGCAGGTCCAGAGGGAGCAACCTCAACATAAATGTTTAGGGTCAGCTAAGTAAATGTTTCTGCGTTTTTTAGACTCTCTGTTTTAGAATTGAGATGATCTAATGAGAAGTCTAGAGAAGAGTTAGATGATTAATAACGGTACCTGGTGAGTGAGCTGAAATTCACCAAAATAACTTACACCTGCCACATTTACCTTTGAAAAAATTTCACAGTTAGTAGGACTGTGTGGTTAGAGACAGTGGGATTACTCCTGTGCTTAGGTGTAATTTGTTATTTGGGGTCCAAATCCCTGTGTAATTGCTTCCTTAACCTCATTTCTTTACATAGGTACATGCATGTGCATATAATATGTCTGTATATATATGCACATTAATAATGGCATCTGTTTGCATACTAAATATGATTTCTACATAGAATCTTTCTAGAGGTTTTCAATTACATTTTCTCTGTATTTGCACACTTTGATTTTTGCAGATCTTCTAAGTTCACCACAAACCACATCCATTATCTGATTCTTTTAAAGATAATGTCATAGACAGTTGTGACAAATTAATTTTCAGTTCAGTGGCTGGAGGTCCGTTTGTCCTCTATAATATATGTTTTGCATACTGGTTTTCTTATGTCAGTTTTTAATACCTAATGTCAAATGCTTACAATTTACATTTGAGCAAAACAAAAATCAGTTACTTTAAGTGAATTTAATTTGAAAATTATGCGATGAAAAACAGGAATTTATCCCAAAAAATCATGAGCAGAAAGAGGGATATTTGAGTAAATTATGAGATTTAATAATTATTATTTATTAACAGTTATGTGAGCAGGAAGAGCTTTGGGGAATTGGTATTTATGTGGCGTTGGGGAATTCTATTTCTTGACTGTGATCTTTTTCAATATTCTACACTGACAGGCCTAAAATGCCCAGCCATTTTCCTGTTTTCCAAATGTGCATAATCCACATAAAACTGATTTGCAGTGTATTCTGTTGAAATACAAACATTTCTGCCATATTTCACATTGTGAAATTTGTAAAAGTAGTCTTTATTTAAGAACAGATGCCAGAATATGAAAATAAGTCAATACAGTTCTGACAAGGCTGGGCTAACTTTTTGTTTTTGTTTATTTAGGTTTGGCATAAATGTGCAAGCTATTAATTTCACAACCACTGAATTCAGGCTAATGGATGAATGTTCTCACAGGGTAAGATGGCTAATTTTGGTAGTAGTGGTGTGACACACTAGAGAAAGTTTTTGTTTTGTTTTGTTTTTTCCCTCTTCTTTTTTCCTTTTTTCCTAGCTATGCTACTTCTGGGTTCCTCACAAGTGCATTTTAAAGCATTTTCACAGTGTTTTCTTGATTCTTCATCAGGTTTGTATCTTTGCAGTTAAATATTTTTAGGCTTTGGGTCAGTTTTGAATACAGTTGTAGAGAGGAAGTGCATGCATGCCTTCCTGCAAGCATGTGGACGTGTTGTTGTGACTTCACCCTTGGCTCCAGACTGACAACGAAATGTTAGGCTGTGGAGTTGATGATGCCAGGAGCTGGCTGGTTATCTTCTCAGTAGAGGGAAGTAGTGTTGGGTAGCTCAAGGGAGGAGGAGCCAGGATTTCTACATCTCAGCTTCAGACATTGCAACTTCTGGATTCGGGTTTGGAATGTCATGGTTCTCTCCAGTTCCCATTGCCTAATTTTTGCATGAGTATGGTAACACTTGACTGCGGCACACCAGTGCTGAGCTGTGCTTAAACCCTGAGGTGTTGCGTCGTGGATGACAGAGAAAATGCTGTATCTGGGATGCTGGCATATTCTTGTGACCAGAGTACTATCCAGAATACCCAGAGAATTTCTTCTTACGACTTCTTGTTTGTGGAAAAGCCCAGAGTTAATGTATTTACCTTGCTCTTTGGTCATGCTGCAGCTTAATCTTAGATGTCTTGTGTAGATACATATTTCTGCACATATGCTTTAAGACCTTAATGAAATATTTGTACCTTTTAAAAAGAAAATAGTATGTTTGCTGTGCTAATCAAAGCTGACCTTTCCTTTCTGGCAACAGTTGTAAGAGTTGTTGCAAAAGAGACAAGACAGCAGTTCATAAATCCTAGCCTGTAGGCACTTTGAAAAAGGTAGCATAGGGATAGGAGTGAGCTTCCACACTCCCACACACCATACTCTTGGCCAAATGAAAAAATAGCTGTAGATCTTCACATCAGTGTGTGCAATACATGTTTTTCATTAGATTTGAAGAGATATGGGGAATGTGTATGGTTAGATAGATTTTCAGCACATATGAGAGGGATCTTGCCTTGTTAACCAAATCAGTAGTTGTTAATATTAGTTGTTAACAATAATTGTTAATAACAATAGTTGTTAATATTTAAATTTTTGCATAAATTTTTGTCATAATTTCTCTAGCCAGTTTATATGTGAATTGTTGGGCTCATCTTTGTAGGGAATGACGTGGGGAAGTTTTCAAATGTCATTCATGGCTTGCTTTTAATAAATACTGACTATTAAATGCAAGTTTTGTGCAAGTTCTTGTAGTTTTTCTGTACTGTTTTTCATAAAATAGACTAAAAATAAAAGCATTTTGAACTGAAAAAGATGAGAAAAGCTGTTAGTATAACACCCATAAGCTGAGAAACAACCAAGTGAGAGCCTATTTTGGAATATTCATGGGCTTTTTGACTGCTATAGGTATCTGATCATCCCTTTCTAAGAGGGGACCCTCAGTTCTGGAAGAGCAAGTTATGGGGCTATTTTCATTTTTCAAAGGCAGGAAGAATAAGCAACAGTATTTTTTTTTAAATGTTATTTCCAGACCAAGTGAACTTCTGGTAATTCTGGTTTTCAGTTAATATAGTAGAGAATGCTCTTTGGCTTCTTTCCAGTGACTCAAATGATCAGCATATTTTCCAGCAGTCCCTTTCTCACTTCAATGAAGTTGTACGTCATATGCTGAGGGTATAATGATTGCCACATTTCCCTATGCAAGCAGTACATTGTCAGTTCTTGTGTTGTGAAGTGTTTCAGGATTCCTTGAATATGAAAGAAACTATTTCTTTACCATCGGAGCAAATAAAAGCTGTTTTAAATAATGAAGTAATACATTCCTCATAATAAGTGCAGTAGTAATGAACTTTTGCTCAAATAAACAATCTTATTAGATGTTTTATGTTGTCAAAGGGAAAGACTTTGGTATAACAAGTTAGTTAGCAGTTTCTTCACCTTGCCAAAAATATTCTAGGTGTTGCTAAGTAGTGATACAGTGCATTCTTTATTTACATCTTTAAACACATCTTTTCTGTGATTAAGAAGTGCATTTTTTGTTTAGCAGAATGCACATCAAGAGGACCTCATCAGCAAGAAATGCAGTTCTGAGATGCTTTGGTTAAGTTTACAGCCCCTGGAAACTAGAAAAGTTGGTGTAATTTTTACACCTCTTGACTACAAAAGAGTTTCTTCTCTTATTTTAATCAGGTAATCCAAGTTTTAGTTGTAACTGAGAATCAAGCAACTCAATGTAAAAATGAATATGCGAAGTCCTGGCCCATGGACAAATGGTCAAAATTTGAAAATCAGAATACCTCTGGTTTAATACAAATTGCTTAAAGTGTGTTTGTGCCTATGTCTCAGTCATTAATTTTCTTGATAAGTGGTCAGAGTGGTATAAAATACATGTGACTGTACTGAGGCAGTATTGAGTTAAGAGAGAAACACATTGCGTGGCTTTGCTATTTTCAGCCTGACTTCATAATGGTAGGAGTTATGGATCCAATGAGTCTTTTATGCAGCCAAACATTGGTTACCTGTGTAGGAAAAGGGAGTTTATTGAAGAAGCAACCATTTTGACTAGGTGGCACAGTTGTTACCTAGTGGAACTAGTCATTAAACTTGCTTCTTCACTGTGTGAAATTCACTAGTGGCTGGTTCTGGAATTACCTTGTTTCTGTTTAGGGGAAACCTGTCCAGGTTTGGCCACTGATTCTGTTACTGAAACACTTGTCTTGGTTTAGCACCTGGAGAGCAAAGCCATAATTTTGCAAACTTAGTTTATGCTCTAGTGGCTGATTGCTTGATTTCTATATTATGGCAGAAACAACCTAACCATCCTGGATGCAGTCAATGTAGAAGGCTTTGGAGCCAAAGAATTGCTGAAAGTAGGGGGAAGACTTCCTGGTGCAGGAGGATCCCTTCGATTTAAGGTGCCAGAAGCTACATTAATGGACTGCAGACGACGTGAGTAAGGAGATGCAGGTCTCTCATTGTGCAGCTGGCTGCTTTGCTCTGCACTGGTACTGGTACAGAACAATAATGTTACATAAACAGAATGGTAGAAGCTGAAGAGCGTGGCCATGTGAAGTGTAGATTCTGTTTTGTCAAAATTCTGACTGAAAATAGTTAAAAGTTTTACAAATACGCTACTGCAGCACAATCTGTATTAAATCTTGGTCACTTTTTTTAAAAATTCAATTGTAAGTAAAAATTGCAATTTATTTTTTAATGTAATAAAATAATTTTATGAACTGTAAAATAATTGCTCTCTTTTTTTTTTTCTTTTAAGAACTTAAAGACAGCAAGAAAATTCTATCCATTACGAAGAACTTCAAAGTAGAGAATATTGGGCCTCTTCCTATAACAATTTCATCAATGAAAATCAATGGTTACAGTTGCCAAGGATATGGATTTGAAGTGTTAGACTGTCAGGAATTTTTCCTGGCTCAGAATTCATCACGAGAAATCAGCATTGTGTAAGCACTGACAAATTTGTTGACAAAATAACTGAAGTGGAAATTTGAAATAATTAATTTCAGAAACAGGCACTCCAATAGCATACTACACACAAAATTTTGACTAGAAATTTAGTTAAGTGTTTCCCTCAGGATAACATTAATAAACAGATAATATAATACTGATTCTTTATATGACCCGTTATTTTTAAAAGCAGCATACATGATTGTATTAGTGCGTAAGGAAGTAATAAATTAAAACAAAAGACTTGCCACAATTTTTTATTTGCTTGTTATTCTCTAAGCTTGTTTCAAGTAGCCTGATCACAATCTAGCCATGTTTTCCCAACATTGCACATTGTCTAAAACGGATTCTTTTTACACTCTTATTGAGTGAAAGATACTGTGACTTAAACAAAGTAAAGCTAATGTTACTGTATTAAAGTAACTGTGTTTTCCCATACAATAAATTTCACCTCTCCTGATTGGAAAGGCAAGATATACCTTATAGAAATCAAGTAGAATAATGAGATGGGTCAGGGAAGTGGAAGAAAAGACAGATCAGGTGTTTCTTCTGCTTTCTGCATATTTCCAGCTTTGTGCCTTAGTACCTGTCACTTTCTGAAATCATGCTGGACAGCTGTGCTTTTGTTGATTAACCTGAGTTGATCATGTGCCATTTCCTTGATAAAAGGAAAATGTACAGTAATAAAAGTATTGTGAAGAGTCACAACAAACCCACACACTTGGCCAATTTAGGATGACCTAACAGTGCCACCTGCACAGTGTAAGCAGACAGCAGACACTTTATTTTACTGTGGTTTAAAAAATATTAATCATATTATTTCATGTAACTGAAGTGCTATTATTAGATGAATAAATTAATTATTCATACTAATAATGTTGCAATATTTTAGTAATTTTAATAATACTGTTAAATTATTGGTAAATATTATTAAATTAGTTTTCATACTTATTATTGTTGTTGTCATCATAATATTTGTATTTTTTGTACCAGTGTGACTTCGGAAAATAAAATTCAGCCCAACAGTGAAAAAGTAACACCATCTATGTTTTTTGTGACAGATTCACTCCTGACTTTACATCTTCATGGGTAATTCGTGAGCTCACACTAGTGACTGCTGCCGATTTGGAGTTCCACTTCACGCTCAACGTGACTCTCCCTCACCATCTGTTACCACTGTGTGCAGATGTGCTGCCAGGACCCAGCTGGGAAGTGTCTTTCTGGAGGCTCACTGTCCTCTTTGTAAGGTAAGACTTTCCTCACAGCACCCCAGAGTTTCTGCAAGATGCAGTGTATGTAAATGTCATGGTGAAAACACACATGTGTTGATGCATCCCTGACTGAAATCTCCATGTACACTGTGCTGCTGCTTGCGTGGTTTGGACACGTGAAAACAGGGCACAAATGAAGCAGCAGTGGTGACCACTTTGCCTGGTTCTCGATACAACAGAAAAAGACTACAGGTATCTGAAAAGACAGGAATTTTTCATTCTATTGTCCTGTTAACAAAATTTACGCTGTATTATTGAGAAGGTGGTTTGATGAATTAGAAAGATTTTTGCTTTGATCCATGTATGTTTGATGCAATTAATACACTATGGAGACAGGATATTTTGCATCTACATTTTTAGTTCAGAAGTGTGATGGCATTTGTAGTTCATTTTATGCCAGCATTTTCTCTAGGAAAAGAAAGAGACAGTATTTAATCCATACCAAATTAATGACAGTGACTATCATGAATGAATGGCAGGCTGATAGGTATCATATTATGATATGAGGTAAGACTCACTACAACACAGTTACTTCTAAATTATCTTCAAATTGAGGATTATCTCTTTCAGAATGAACTTTTTCTATTTTTTTTTCTTAGTAAAGTTCATGACTGAATTATTTTCTGGAGCTAATAACTAGTAAGGGCTATAACGAACAAAAGCAAAAGAAAATACTATTACAAATATCACTTTTAAAACTGTATTTTAATTTCTTGTCTTTTTACTTAGAATTTACTAACAAAATATTTGAAAAGTGTATCTTGTTAGAAGCTTTTTAACTCTTTTTAAACTCACTGAATATTCCTGAAAGTTGTAGACACTGGTATCTGTTGTTTTCTTTGGCAGTTTGTCCCTGCTTGGAGTGATTCTTATAGCCTTCCAGCAAGCCCAGTATATTCTAGCAGAGTTCATGAAATCAAGACAGAGACCAAATCCTAGTGCTTCACTGCAGCAGAACAGCAACTCCGTTGACATAATCAGCTCTGATTCCTACAAGTAAAAATACTTTTTTTCTTCTTCTTTTCTGCCCTGTTTATTGTGGAATGATGCTTTCTGTCTGTATTCTGATATTGCTGTGGGTTGATTTAAAGGAGACAGTGTTCTAAGCAGCCTCTTTTAGAAAACTTCCACCTCAGTCCAGGAGGAAAGGAGGAACTCATGGGTTTATTAATCTTGAATATTGCCAGTAATGCATAAGATAAAAATTGTGTGATGAAAATAAAGGATACATGACGTATGTCAGCCATGGAAAGAATGAAAAATACATTGATGGTTCTCAATCTGACCCTCTTGAGTGGTCAGTTAGGCACTTACTGGAACATGTAAGTGTGTTGGGAAGTCTGAGCAAGTACTTAAGAAGTCTTGCTCAGTTCTCACTGAAATCAGAATGTGCTTAGCTGGTATGATGAGATGATGACTTAAAGCAATTTCATGGCTTGTGAATATGCCCCTCTTTCTTTTCTTACAACAGTACCTCAAAAAACAATTCATAATGGCTTTGTAAAGAAAAAAAAATCCCTTTTTTTTTTCCTCCAGGGGAAGCTGCAAGACATTTATAGATTCCTATAGTTCCTCAGATAAAGGTAAAGGGAAGGGCTTCCTGTCTGTAGGCACTTCTTCCAGCCGAAGTCAGAGTGCGGCAAAGAGAAGTCCTGCGACCTACAGCCACTCTCAGAAGAAACACAAATGTTCTGTTTACTACAGTAAGCAGAAACCAAGCACAGCATCTGGCAGTGCCACTGTAGCTGCTGATGAGAAACAGAATCAGGTTGCAGAGAACCAGATCTCAGCACCAAAGGAGGACATTTGCACTGATAATGTCAGTGAGAACTGGGTAACTCTGAAATATGCAAATGGCATACATGTTAACAGTAATTTAACTCTTCCAGAAGACTTTGTGGGTAAGGAAGAAAGTACACTGAAAAATGCAGTTCTCATTAAAAATACTTCTTCAGAATGTGATCTGAAGGAAAATCTTCAAACATGTATGTTTCCTAAGGAAACTAACCTTAAAGCTTCAGAAAATCTAGCTGAGCTCAAAGAACAAGAGTTCTGTTCTGTGAAGATGTCCAAGAAGCTACCTGAAAGTCACTTGTCCAGAAATTCACTCCAACAAAAGCCAGAACTTCAAGGAGTTTCTAGGAAAATTTGTGGTAATTTTTTCTCAAATTCTATCAGTCTGAATTACTAAGAGAAATCTTCTGATGAGTTCACTGTGATTGGGATTTTGTCGTTTGCATGGGACAAAGGAGTGTGGTATTTCTTATGCATTCACTGTGATTTGTCTGTTTACATTCCTGAGGTAGCAGCTTACATTTGAAGTTGTTTCATAAATCATAAATTTGCTTGACTTCAAGCTTGGTACCGTAGCATTTTAACTGTTAAAATAATTGATGTCATAGATCTGCTTAATAAGACACAAATTACACTTGTCAGATATTCAGAAGGATCCCAGTTTGCTGTTTTCATGTCCACTGAAAATATGGTACATCACTTGCTTGAATTACTAAGCAAGCACATTCAGAAGCAGACATTCAGAACTCCTTTGATAAAGCCACACAAAATAACAAAAACTTAACATCAGGATAATGTGAACTTTTATTGTGTAGGAATCTGCAAATCAGTTGTTTCCTTAGTAATTGCATAGCTGTATTTTTTATCTTCTTTTGAAACTGTGGGGCTAAGCTGCCTGGGAGGTCTTACCTCTTAGCTTCACAATTCAAAATTTTAAGAACAGCAGAAGAACACCTGGGAGAAATCAAATGCAGGGTAGGAGAATGTATCCCTCTGGAAGCTTGGCTTTACTGAGACACTAGGCAAAGTAATTGAATGGTGAAAACTGGTATTTGCTGTAGCTGTGGCAGTTTATTTAGGGAGTGCGTCATCAGAGAGGGATTTCAGGCCTTGCTGTCTTGTGGAGTTGTTACCACGGGTTCGTTGCTTCTTGTTTTATTATCAGTGAGCTATATCAGGTACAAGTGTGCTATGTCAGGTGAAGGCAAGATGGTTTTACTCATTCTTACAAGGTATTTTGAGTTCTTCATATGCTCCTAAAATGCACTGTTCCTTATTCTTTGCTTTGAATTAGATCATTCAGTAAACTCAGTGGTAAAGCACTAAAGGTAATCTCTCCCTTGTTGTCTATTAGCAGTTGTAGTTTTCTGCACTATCAGGCATGTGAGTATTTCTGTGTTTCAAGACGTTTAGTAGAATTTATTAAGTCTAAAAAGTACCATGTTGCAGTGTTTGTATATTGATTATAGTTACAGGCCTGGTTTTGTGCAAACGGAGTTCACAACCTTGGGTACTCACATGTTTGCATGCTGGAGAGCTACAGATCATTCTTGAGAGCTCTGTTTCATTCACACGTGCTCCTTTTGCAGTCCTTATGGCTGCCTGATCCAGAGGGGAGATTGTGTCTGTCTCAGAGCTGGGATATTGTAGTTGGTTGGTAGGTAACTGTAAAAGTGTTTGGGTGTGCCCTTCCCAGTTGTTAAGGCCAGTTCAGTTCAGTAAGTGATGACATTTCTCATGCAGAGCAGCTGAGAGCCTCGGCAACGGATCACTGTGGATATAGTGCAGATCTCCAAGATACCTGGAACCCATCAGAGGCAAAGTTAATTCTGTGGTGTCCGGTCCTGGCCCAGACAGAGGAATGTGACTCAGCTGAGGAACTCAGCTAGTTGTTGAGGCAGGCTTCTTCTTGAAGCTTTCATCTTTTGGACTCTTATAGCAAAATAATTCTTCCTTAGATACCTCTCAAGTAAAAGCATTTTTAATGTGGAACCCATGCTAAAGAAAGGATGACTTCCCTTTGTCTTCATAGTGAATGCAGAGAACATAGGTGTCAAGCACCAAGTAAAGGCTGGTTTTTTTCTCCCCACTCAGCTTGCAGGGGTTTTTTCTGTTTTTTAGCCCAGTATTCTCTAGCTTCAGACTCTACCTTACAGACCCATGGCTGAACCCCATGTAGCTCAAATTCAGATGAGATGAGCAGGACTTGGGTAATCTGTGCATGCACGGAGTGTGGTGTGCTCATGACCATGAACCAACACAAAGCTACTTTTTGTAACTGCTGTAAGAATTTTTACACAGTATTAGCTTTTGATTTTGAAATTTTCAGTATCATGAGCCTAGATGTTAGTCTTCTAGTGTTTTGGAAAGCAGCACAAGGCTGTTTTTAAAGAAAGTTATATGGTTATGACTGGGAGCCTCTTCTCTTCCCATGCAAAGTAGTGTTATTGTTTAATTGTAGGGAATAGCCAGCAAGTGCCTCTCGGGAATGAAACAGAAAACTGTGAGACTTTAAAAAAGCAGATCAACTTAAAGCCTTCCACAGAGAAAAAGATTAATATGGGACCTAAGGAGGAGACTCCATGCTGTGCAAAAGAGATTATTTCTTCTGAGGTTTGTATTGTGATCTTTCTGCTTTTTGAATTTAAAATTATATTTTTATAGTTTATGTATGTATATATACCCATGTAGGGAGTGCTATGTAGAGTCACAGATCTGAAATACTGTAAATCAGTACAGTATGAGTGAATGAGGAGGTATGCAGATGTGCTGTCCCACATCCGTTGTGTATTAATGCTGCTTTTTGAAATGGTGAACAGTTTTGGTAAAAATCAAATCAGCTGTATCACAGCCAGAGATTGTTACTGTCAGAGCAGGCACAAGTGTAGTGGAATCTAATGCCAACTGTCAGCCACACTAATGATGTGGGAATATTCTCTGGAGGGGAGGTGGGCATATCAGCCTTCGTTTGCAGGCCTGATCTCCTGGGGCTTTGCATCAGAAACTTGTATTTGAGAGTACAGCAGGTCAGAAGTGCTTCAGCAGATTGTGAAGTTGCTGAGAAGGATCATTCTTCACCCCTGGTTTCTGAGTATGATAAACACATCAGACTGTACATTTGTTGCAGGCAGCATAAAACACTAAAAGAACTTAATCAGACAATTAGTAAACCTAAGAATCTGGATTGTGTTTGTATTCTGTCTACTGGATAGAAATCCCATGGCAAAATGATGTAATAAGAATTGCTTACATTGCTTGGAGAATATGTCAGAAAATACATGGTCTGTGCTCTGGGAACTGTTAAAAACTTCTTTCCATGTGTGGCTTATGGTGCTCAGTTTTTTTCTTGCAGTTTTGGAAATGACTAGTATTTGTTGGTAACTTACTCCATAATTTCCTCAGCTGTAATTCAAATTAATTCCTTCTCCCACACTCTCCAGCTGCTGAGGAAAGGGTGGATTTATTGGACTGAGCTTGCACACCACATGATCATAAATCTGGCAGATGTTTTTTGTTTTTAGCACACTGGGAATCTAATTGACTGCTTTAACTTTTTCTCCCTCCATTTTTTAATTTCCCTGAAAGTCAACAGCTAGATGCTGGACAGGGAAAATGCTAAGTTGGGGAATTCAAAAAGTTCTCTCTCACCATCTCTTGCTGTCATTGTGGACAGAGTCTTGGAAAGGCTGGTTTAATTGATGGTGCTGGAAAGAGGATGTGCTGTGGAAAGGACAAAAATCATGAAGTAACTATGCATTTGAGTCAGGTAATTTTGTCCAGAGAAATTTAATTAGAAAAATCTAATGGAGTTCATTGACTAAGTTAAGTTCATTTTATAATGTATATATTGTCTCAGCTTGTATTTTTGCCTTTAGCAAGAAGATGCATATAGGAAGAAGAAACCTCAGGAGCAAAAGGAAGGAAATGTGCCAAATACGAATTGGAATAGAAATAGAACATCTAGAAAAAATAAGAAGAAGAATGTAAATATATCTACAAGGTATGTATTACCTCACCAAATCATGAAGAAACCCGGAGTTGCTGTAATGTTTCTGCAGGTTTTACGTAGTACATTAGGCAGGATTGCTTTATCTATTTAAATAAACACACTTTAATTCTGGCCCGAGCATTTATTTTTAGGAATGTGCAGTACTAAGTGTCACCAGCAAAGCAAAAAATTTTAAAATATTCCATTTGAAATCTGCATGTATATAGATGTAGCCTATTATGCATAGCAGTGGTAACTCTGTTAGAGACTGGATTGTGCTGTCTCTGAAGTTCAGATGGCTAGCTTCCTTCCCCTTGTCTGTTGTGTGGAGAAGTTCTAGTCGTATATTCTCTTCAATGAAAAAAGGAAAATTAAATTCTTGAATTGATTCCACCTTCAGGAGAGTCATCTGCTATATTGAGTAACTGGGGAAATGTTGTGCTCTACTAATTTTGGAAGAGAAATGTGTAGAAATGAGACTTGCAGCCTACTTGTGTAGAAATGAGCAGCTTGCATTTTTGCTGTAATGATTAAAAAAACTAGAGCAGCATTAGATTCAAAAAGATTATTGAGTGAGCACTCTGGAAAGTTACTTTTTTTCCCCTGAGAATTGTTTTAATGCATTTTAAAGTCAGTTGTAAATTACTTTTAAATATTTTTGATACATTTTAGATTTAAGTTGTTTGGATTATTGAAAAATACTAGTTACAAACTGCTATTAGAATAGAAACACTTCTGAGGAGAGAATCCTACTCCTTCTCCAGCCCTTTGAAATAAGGTCACAATCCTGCAAAGAGTTCACAGACTTAATTTTTATTGCAAGTGCTTCTGTTGAGGTCAGTGGATTTTAAAAGGAGATTGTAAATCCCAAAGGGCTGTTACAACTCATTGTACACAAATTTCTGTTCATTTTGTGGGAAGTCAGTACATGTGCAAATCTTCGCTGGATGCCCACCTTTGTAGGTAGGAAGGATAAAAAACAAGCAGTGAAGTACTGAAATTCAGTGTCTGTTCCTTGAACCAATTCAACAGTTGCTACTTTCTGAGTTAAGACGGAATCATTCCGTTTCTGCAGAAATTTGATAGCTGACTTTTAATAATTTTTCCTTAATACTCTGATTATGATATTGGATGCAGACATTAATTTCACTTTTACTAGCAAAAATTTAAGATTGCTTTGGATGTGATTTTACTGTAGTTATATTTATGCCAGTGAAATGAACCCAGGGCACCTTTTTCTGTATATCTAGATCTTTGTATACTGCTTGACTGTGCTTATCACTGTAACATCTGATTGCCTTCTGCCAAGTGCATTAGAGAATGGAGTTAAATATGCATGTCATTTTGCCTCTCCCCCTAAGAATTAGTAGTCTGTGTGGTAGGATATTGCATTCTGGGGAAGGTTTTTTTAGGTTTCTGTAAAGTTGGGGAATAAGATTCCCAAACCTGTTGCTTCCCCTGCAGTTTTCCTCAATAGCTGTGTGAGTTGAAGTGTTTGATGCCTGAAAAGGAAAAACGCAGATGAAATGTAAAATGCAAACATGTTTTTTGGGGTGTGGTTCTGTTAGGGTCCCTGAGCAGAGTGAGTTGAAGCACATGAGCAGTGAATTTGAAAGGCCGGATCTGAGAGCGAGTATTGGAATGAGAGCCTGGTGTGCGCAAAGTAACGGGGAAAATTGTAAAGCAGACCAAAAAGCTGGGAGCTTGTCCATACAGGGAGAAACAGGTATGCAATCTTAATTGTCTTAAAATAGGGAAAGAAACACAATGTGGATTTTGTGGCAGTAGAGTACTCCTTACTTGAGAGATCTGCACTTTTCTCCATTTTGAACCGTGATGCAAAGGTGACAGGACTTGTATGATGCAGTGCCTGAAATAATAGCTGCTCACTTCTGAAGGGCTCTGCATATTTCTCTATTGGGTTGGCTGGTGGTGCAAACCAGAAAATTAATCAGTCTGAAACAATGATCCATCAGTTCTTGGTGAAGAAAAGACAGACTGATAGTCTGCTTTTGTTTATAAAAGAAAGTCAGTATTAACTAAAGCAACTGTATGACTTTTAAAAAACACCACTAGCTTGGGTACCTGTTTCCTTCCTTTCCATCAGGATTTTAATCATCTGTTCTCCCTGACTTCAGGGAAGAGGAGATTTGAAGAAGTATATCAATCTCTATAGGATTGTCCTTTGTATCTCTCATGAGATAATAAGAAAAGAGAATCTATCACTTACGAATTAATTACTTGCAACATTTTCTCCTTTCTCTTAATATGCATGTTGTATCCTGGCCTACAGACAGGATGTGTTTGGAGTAGTAAGTATGTATTTCAAAGGACAGTGTGCACTTCCTCTTTCAACCTATTACCTGTAGCAGCACTGTATCCTCACTTGCATTCATTTTACTGGGATATCATGTGGGTTGGAAGCTCCTTGTGTTAGGGGCTGATTTAGTTACTGAAGCTATCAGTAAATATTATTGTCTCACTCATCAGTAAATTCAGACAATCCATATAAATTCGTGATTTAGATTACTTTTCCCTGACAAAACTTTCTTAAATGTTGTGTTGTTTTTTTGTTTTTCCCAGCTTCTTTAGAGAACTTTTATCAGCGGTCCAGAAAGAAGTGTTTGGAGAAGTTTTGTTCTGATTCAAGCTCAGATTGTGGAAGTTCGTCAGGAAGTGTTCGTGCAAGTCGTGGGAGCTGGGGTAGCTGGAGCAGTACCAGCAGTTCAGATGGAGATAAAAAGCCAATGATAACTACCAGGCATTTTCTTCCATCCAGTAAGTTTTGCAAACAGCACCTCTTCACAGCAGTGGACAGAGTTTTAGCCTTCCTGCTGAATGGAAAGGCCTGCCAAGTTGTGGGACACGTAACTTGTCTTTTTTAGAGCACCTTTTAGATACACAAGGAGAGATGTAAGGAACTTTGTATTTGACAAGAAATACCACACGTTTCGTGGAGATGAAGATGACTTTCGGGCTCCTCAATGAGCAATATGCACAGTTAGTTGTCATGGAAAGATGGGAAAACTGAGAGTCAGTCGACAAAGCAATTTCTGCCTTTGAATTTGTTTCATTACATTATTTGTTGTTTTTAAACATTAAAACTAAGTAGTGCACAAATGAGGAATGTGTGAAAGCAGTTCAGATCTCAGGATGCTGGGTTCGGATAGGTGTATTTGAGGCATAAGTAGCCAGAACACCTGAGCCACTTGACTAATATGAGAAATGGGAGCTGTGGTTCATTACTGCAATTCTTGAATACCTGAATATCACTGAAGCAGTTGAAAGTCACTGCCATAATTATCTAGAGTGATGTAGCCCAAGAAGTAAATTTGAAAGTGCTGAAGTGACCCCAGCAAAACCAGCTTTGGGTACCTGCAAAAAGATGTTTTGAATTACTTAAAAATATGCAGAAACTTCCATGTGTATTTGTGTATGTATAAAACTTTACATTACTGGAAGATAGTGTGTGATCTGTCTGAACCTGTGATCTAATAGATAACAAATCATGTGTATATGGCTTTCCTGTTTGTTCAAATTATAATGCCTCTTACAAAACACAAAATGAGTAATTTTAAATTCAGACTTAATTTGGTAGTAAACTCTCCATTAAGACTGTGGTAATCGCTTCTAAATCATAAAATACATGTTAAGACGGTGGACCTAGGTAGCATGCCTTGAAATTGATGCAGTTAGTGACAATCCATTGTGAGAGAAAACACCACTGATGATTCTATTCATGTGTATGTATATTCTGTACAGTCTTCTTTTTTTAAGGATCTTTGATTTTCACAGTCACTCTTTTCTTTAGGAGAGAACGTTTCACAAAATGATTTTCCATCTGAAACTCCTGTCACTCTAAATCTGTCTCATAACATCTGCAATACCAGGTAACATTTGAATTTACAGCCATAAGTCATTAAAGAAAACACCAACTTGAAGTCTTGTCTCAGTTTGATAAATAATACCTACCTGTTATCTTGTAATTTTTTATGATCACCTCATTGTACTTACTAGTTGGAAGAAGAATGTTCTTCAGTACATAAAAAGATATAAGCAAAATTGATTGTGCTGCAGAAGCAGAACAAAAGCTTCCAAATGGAAAAAAAAAATGGAAATTGGTTTTCCATTTTCACTTCTTCCAGATCCCAGCAACTTACTACATTTCCATTCCTGCTTAGTTGTGTTGAAGTAGTTGTGGTTTTTGAAAAAGGTGGGAATAAGACTTTCAAGTTGATGTTATTCTTTTGATGGGAATAGTGTTCTCCTAGTATATATGGCATGAAAATTGATTCCTCCCTCCCCCACATTCTTTTCTCCCTCTTTATTGCAGTAGAGATAGCATCTACCATTTTTATTACTATGAATCCTCATTTCAGTTCTCATTCATCACTCTGTTTCACTAGGAGAAATAATCCAATCATTTTCCTTTGGGATTCTGATGCTTGAAAATGTTTCCTTTTATTAATTTTGACTAGTTTCTTGAATGAGTTTTGATGAATATCAGATTCATGCTTATGTGGGTCTGTGTCTTCTAGACATAAAAGTAAATTTACCTGAAAGTTGTTTAAACGTAATAAGATGTCCTACTGATCTTCATGAACTATAGCTTGTTTTCCAGTTTTAGAGAAGAGCTGTTGAATTGATTTGCAATAGGTTGATACTTGGATAATAAAAATGGGCTAATTAAGATGTATTAATTTTATTCATTTTGCATGTGTGATAATTAGCTGGCTTTTATTTGGAAAAAAAAACTTTAAAAAAATGCACAGTGATAATTCAGAAATAGGAAAAACCAAGACAGTGGGAAAGCAATAGCAATCATGATAGTCAATAGAATATTTTTTCCATCCCTATATATTTCCTTTGAAATAGCTTGGATTACGAGACTTAATAAATTAAAATTTCTTTTCATTCAGCAGAGACATAAACAGCATCCCCCAGTATCCTGAAACCTTATGTCCCAATTTCACTGACATAACTGCAGATCCTGACAAAAATAAAGGTCAGTATTAACAACTGAAGCTGTTTTTCTTCACACTTTGTCAAGCAGTTTTAGTGATGTTCCTAATAATGTGCATGTGCCAACTTGATAGACACATTATTACTAAAACTTAACTTGATTCTAAGCAAGTTAGATGCAAAGTTAGCAAATGAAGGCTTAAAACCTTGACAGTTTTTGCTTATAACCTTGATGATTTTTGCTGCACCTTCTCTGTGTAAAGGTAACATTTAGCTTTAAACTCATGTTCTAGGTATTCTTTCTTTTTTTCATCTTCATGCTTTGCGCAGATTAATGTCCAGAAGCAATGCAGCTGAGGAGATCAAGAGCACTGCTTGCTGTGTTAAAGTGAAGCTTGACATCAAATCAAACATAACTGTTTTTCTCTCTAAATTTCTACAGTTGGGACTTGCTCTCTTTGAAAGTAACGAGTGAGGTTGTGTAGCTGTGGGAAATATAAAAGGTACAAGATTCTCAGAAAACTCTGTGAAAGCAAATCTCAGGATGGAGAAATGCAAGAATGCTGACGATGCAAGGACAAGAAACAATAGGACTATGAGCTGTGTAGAGATAGGCGTTAGGAAAATAAGTAAGATAGTAGAAGTATTTAAGCTTAACAATTTATTTAAGCTATTACAAGCAAGCATTTTTCAAAGCAAGATGTATGTGCAGCTTTATTAATTGGCCTATGCAAATGCTTGTCAGTTTTTAATATTATGCTGTTGGCTAGAAAGTTGTTAAAAGACTTTGTAACAAAGAGAACTTCGTCTGCTGTTGTAAGCAGCTGAAGCTGTTTCCCTCTCCCTTGATTGGCTCTGTAAAATGAGGCTGATGGTTGTGATGGAATAAAGCTTTGAGACAGCTGCTCCAGCAGTCCCATCCCATTGTTTGTGTACGTATATATGTAAATATAAGGTATGAGAAAAAAATTACCCCAGGAACCCAACAAATAGCACTGTTAAATTTTTTCTTTCGTTGTTTGTATCTCAGAGGGAAGTAATAGTAGGTTTTTGAGTGGAATTCATAAAAGTCATCATACTGCATAGTGAGGTGGAGTTTGAAAGCTGGTCAGAACACATGGTTCTTTGGGCAGCGGCATTCCCTTCCCTTCTGCTGATAGGATACAAATGCTGATTAACCTTCTTACATGGTATTAATATGTATCATGTGAAATTATGAAATAGAGCTAACTTTGCAACTATTCTCTCATGGACATTGATAATTTGAACTTTTTCTTTTCTCCAGCGGCCAGTTCTCATATAGTTGATAGGAACCAAGTATCTGTGGGCAGTGAGGACAATCAGTCCATGAAGAGCAGCACAATGAGTATCTGGCCTAGAGGCTAAATACAGTATTTAATGAGTTCACAAATTGTCTGGTTGGGAATGGCTCCAGTCTGTTAGAAACCTGATCCTGTTCCTGCTGTATTTGTATAGTTGGATTTCAGAGATGGTTACTGACTGAGGGGTGGGGACAAGGAGGCCAGTGGGGATTGCATCCCTGCTATCTGTCCTGCTCTGTGGAAGTGTGCCACCTTGGCACTGGCAGCTGAACACTTAAGGACCCTCAGTAGGAATTTCTTGCCCCTTTTTGTTGAATTCCAGTTTCTCAGTTCAAGTCTTATATATATATCCTTTTTAAAAAATAGAAATGTTGAGATGCATTTTAAAGACAGGCCCTCATCACAAAAAAACTTGCTTAGTAACTTTGATTTTGTTTTCCTCTAGTAGACAGTCCTTATTTGGGATTTGAGAATAAAGTGTCAGTGTGACAGAATCTGCAGTCTCCTTGCTGTTTGCATTTCACTCCCCTTTCCTTTTTTTAGGTCTTTACCCAGCAGGAGACGTGTGGCCTGCCCAGCCAGTCTGCATGACAAACAGTTTGAACTACAATCTTGAGAATAATATACCATGCATGATCCAAGAAACCCCCTCTGTCCACAACAGGCAAGTTATGTTTTGTGTAAAAAGTACAGACAATGCTTTGTTCAGGCTTCTATAATGCAGAGGACTGTACTTGGCTCAGAATACTTGTAAAGGCAGATGATAGTTAAAATAAGTCTTTCTGCCACTTGAATCTTAGTTCTAGTTGTTAATACTCTTCCATGAGTATATCATGATTAATTTTGCTAAGACAAATGCACTGCTGTCTCTGTTCATGTATAGATATTCTAGAACTTTTTTCAAGTTTATTTAAATACTTTTTGGAAAGCTATTAATTCCTTTTACTTCTTTTGCAGGCAGAGGGCCTGGCTTTGAAATCTGTTGCCCTCTTGCTAAATGCATAGCTTGTGTATGCCACATGGTGTGTTATGCAGTGTGTACTTGTGTTAAATGGCAAGAACAGACATTTTTATAAAGACAAATACTCCAGTATAAAGGTGGTTTAGGGATACAAGTTGGTATGTTTCAAGCTCTGTGTATATTTGGGTTGATCTTCCTGTAGTAATGAACTTGATTCATTCTTGTATTTTACACTGCTCACACAGCAAATTTTAGTAATGAAAGATGTGCACAAACTAGTGAGCAGAAATACTCTGCCACCACATAGCAGTGAAATATGGCCAGTTCTTCAAGTTGTATCCTATCATCCAAAATAATGGGAGAAAGACCTGGGCGTCCTGGTGCACAACAAGGTGTCTCTGAGCCAGCAGTGTCCTCGTGGCCACGAAGGTCTGTGGTATCCTGGGGTACCACAATGCCAGCATGGCAAGGGAGGTGATGCTGTTCCTCTGCTTCGCCCTGGTGAGACACGTCTGGAGCGCTGTGTCCAGTTCTGGACTCCACAGTCAGTGCAACAGAGATAGGGAGCTCCTGGAGCACTTCCAGCAAAGAGCTACAAAGTTGTTTAACGGTTTGGAACATCTCTTACAAGGAAAGGCTGAAGGAGCTGGGCCTGTTCAGCCTCAAGAAGAAAAGGCTGAGAGGCGACTTCATCAATGTCTGTCAGTATCTGCAGGGAGGGTGTCAAGAGGATGGAGCCAGGCTCTGCTCAGTGGTGCTAAGCAATAGGACAAGAGGCAGTAGGCAGAAACTGATGCACAGGGAATTGTACCTGAATATGAGGAAGAACTTCTTTACTATGCAGGTGACAATGCACCAGAATAGATGGTCCAGAGAGGTTGTGGAGTCTCACTCACTGAAGATATTCAAGAACTGTCTGGACACAATCCTGTGCCACGTACTCTGGGATGGCCCTCCTTAAGCGGGGGGGGCTGGACCAGATGACCCGCTGTGGTCCCTTCCAGCCTTGCCCATTCTGTGACTGCTTTCATACACCTATCTTGATTTGGACTTCACATGCAAAAATGCCTGCACATCCATACAATTATTTATTGATGTTTAGTACTTAATATAGCTGCTTGTGTGAGTAGTAAAATTAAAGTAGGGCAGCTTCATGTGAGATCTTTTTATATGCCCTTCTTGTGCAGACTGGATTAAGAGTCAGACTACTTCGAACTTGCTGCATAGCAGGCTTGTTTTACTACTGACATGTCTTCAGGAATTACTTCTGAAAAAATCTTGAAATTCTGAAATAATTTCAATTAAAGAAGTATTACCCCTAGAAATCTAATGTAGCTTAGAAAATGCACTGTTTCACAGGACTTCAGCACATTTGGTTGGGAAAATAGAAGTCTCTGTTTTAATTGCTATTCTCAAGTATTCAAATGTATTGTGTCTTCTGCTACCTCAAATCACGTTATCCATGATTGTGGGGAAGAAGTACAGTTATTTTCTTGTTATAGGGAAGAAAGCTGAACCCTGCTAGGCATTGTAGGATCCTGGTAGCATTATTACAAGTTCATTTTCTCAGAGGGAAAAGAGCTCTGTGAGAGAAATTGCTGTGATTATGTAGTGGCACAGAGTAGATACTGGCAAAATTGACAAGTGGAATGTGAAAAGCCTCATGATCAGTTACAGGCATTTTTCATCCAACAGCTTTACATTAAATAAGTATTTCTAAATAACTTTCAGAAATTCTGCAAATTGTTTCTGACTAAAGATTTTTCTTGAGACAGCTTCATTGACTGGAATGCAGCTTGTGACAGCCAGTTTTCCAATATGTATTGTCCACTAGAGATGAATGAATATGGTGCTTTCCCAGAAGGTAAGATAGAATAAAGCTTAATTATCACAGAGTATGGTTATTTTCCTCTCTCCTTTTATGGAACAAAGGGCTGAGCTGGTCTACACACACACACAGGTGTTCATTACTTAAGTGGACTTTATGTTTTCCAGCTGAGTGCTCTGTAGTAATAAACAATGACTGCATGTGGTGGATGACAAGATTGGCCTTTGTAAAGAGTTATTAAGCCTGAAAAGGCAGTATGCAGTACTCTCAGAGGGAATAGAGAGAAATGCTTGTTCCTACAGTATTACACGTCTTTTTGCACAATCTTATTTGTTTCCCCTCTGGCAGGCTTCTGTCTTACAGTGTGTGAAATACAAAGCCTCTTGTGACCAATCTTTCCAGGCTAGTTTCTTGGCTAAGGAAGCACACTGGCAGCATTCTAGAATTCTGTAGCATTACCTACCTAAGTAATAATGAAAGGTCAGACTGTAGTATCCCAGGCTGATCCCTTGAGTGCTTAGAGCTGAGACATGTTGGCGGTGAGTCCTGGGGAGGTTCTACCATGCTCATTCTGTCTAATAAAGACTCTGCTCTCCAGCAGACGGATTGCCAAGCTTTTATTCTGTCTTCCTGATAACAGTTTGTTAGAGGGTCTCTAATACAGAGTGGTAGTCCTGTTGACAGAAATTTATACACTTCGATGCTGTGCTACCCTGATGCTCCATGAAGTCATTGAAGGACTAGGTCAGTCCCAGACTGGCTCACTCTCAAGAAGATTCAGCATTCCTCCCTGAAATGTTGTAGTGTTTTATGTTGCAAAAGCCTCAGTTTGTCTTCCTGATTTTATAAATTGCAGAAAACATGAACTACCCCAGTGGCTTCCCAGCAGCATTGCAGAATACAGCCTTCATTGACCAGAACTGTCCCTCCACCTGGAATGTTCCTCCCAATATGCCACCTGCCTGGGAGCCTACCAGTTATGTCAACTCTACAGTGAGTATTATCACTGTGAGGCACTGGTTTTGCATGCTCCTTGAAAGCCTTCCTACTGTGTTCCTGTCTTTTCCCTACCTGTTGCTTGCATATTCTTCATGAATCTTCTAAGTAGCCTGATGTATGTGTTTAATGCTGCCATTGGTAGCCCAGGATTTTCCCAGCTGTTTGACAGGGATGTTACTGACCTTGTCTGCAAAGTTTTAAGATGATTCTTTTGCCTGAAAATTGACTAAAATCATTTTACATACGGAAACATATTTTGGGCTTATGTAGTCTACTGAGATGTTTTTTCTATCAAAATCAGTGTGTCCAGTTGAGGGTAAAACCCAAAAAGTGCTGACAGCAAAACCCAGAGAGATTTGAAAATTGAAGAGCTGAATGGACAGCTGCTCTCAGTGATTTTGACAGAGTTTTGGTTTTTTTTGTAGGAAATCCGAGTGATTTAAGATGGATTTGTGCAGATTGCAGAATCCTGAATTTTACCTGTTATACTGCAGACTAGCCATGTTTTTGTCATCCTATAGTGCAGTGTAGTAACTTCAGTTCAAGGTGGTGTTTAATTTTAACTGTGTTCTCTTCTGCTCCTGTTTCAAAATCCTCTATTTTAGAATTTTGATTTTTTTTTTCATTTACTGTAGGTTCATTTTGAATAAAACTAAACAAATGAAGCAAGAAACATTTTCAACTGTAAAAACGAAAATTCTTATGTGCTAAAAAGTGGCAAAACTGGTAGAAGACTTTTTCCTAAAATAAACATAGCTTTATTTCATATTTTATTCAGGAATGCCAGAAAATACAGGAGGTAGAGATTGGGAAATGCATTAGATAATTCAGTTCATTTCCCTGGTGAACTTCTCTCCACAATACATTTCAATGTTTCGTTCAGTTTTAAAAGTCCCAAGACTTCCATGACCTTCGCTGAGAGACTTCCTTGCACACTAACACATCTTGCCCTCCAGGAGGTGCTTTATAAGCTTTCAGAATTTTCTAACTAAATTCCCTAGCTCCCAATTATAGTCTTATTTTTCACACTGAATATCCCTTTCTGCTCCCAGCAGAAAGTCCAGTCTTTCTGGACTGAGACATGCTTCAGCCCTTTCCTTGTAATTTCTAGGTGTCCTTCTGTTTTAATTTTAACTCTCAAAGTATGCATGGTGATCTTTATGTGTCTTCTATTTCTCCTCTATTTTCCTCAACAGTCCAACCAGAACTGAGTAGTATATTGTTGTTAGAGAATTATCTGTGCCATGCAGGCAGGAGCTCATGTGGCTTCATTCAGTGAAGGGCCTTTAAACACACACACACACACACTAATTAATGCTGATGTAATATTTTTGGCAGACATATTTCTTTGTAAACTCCTGTGTAATTTTCTACGTGTGCATTTCTTAAGTTTCTGCATAAATGCTGCTTCCTCCTTCCCATTTAGTACTTAGCTTTTCCAGATTTTCTTTGGCAAATGGTCCATGTTGCAGTTTCCCATGCTGGTTTTATCTTGCTCTGCAGCCCTACCTCTCAAGCACCCGAAGCTTGTCTCCAATGTCTGGACTTTTTGGTTCCATCTGGGCACCTCAGAGTGATGCTTATGAAAGCTGTTGCCCCGTCAGTGCCACGACTCAACATTCAACCCATGTGGAGAACCAGGCAGTTATGTGTAAGCAGGAATACTATCCGAGGTTTAACCCTTTCCGTGCCTACATGAACTTGGACATATGGACTACAGCAGCCAATCGAAATGCAAATTTCCCACTTTCAAGGGACTCGGGTTATTGTGGAAACGTGTGAAAGGAATTTGATTTAAAAATGTGAATAAAGATACTTGCAGTTTTGATTACTAGAGTAAGCTGGTTTCTGAATAGATTACAATGTTGGTGAATATTTTGGCACTTTTGTATTGAAAATAAAGCTTTTTTACTGAAGTCTGAGCATTCAGTGCATTTTAAAAAGCACAGCATATTCAGGATGCTGTTATTGTCAGGTGAAGGCTCTAAATTTAAAATTAAAATGTTTTATCATGATTAAGGACAGTATTAGTTCTTAAGAGCATCCATGAACCTGTACAGCTATGGTTCCACGTGTGTTTGGGTTAGCTCAGAAGGTGGTCAGGGACTGGTTGGGAAACTCAAAAGCTGCTACATTTACCTTCTCTAATTGCTCATGTGGAAGGTGCTCCAAAGCCTTCCTTTGGTTTCAATGTCAGAAAAATGGGATTGCCACTGAATGCTTCTCTGAACTGTGGTGTTGTAATTGCTTAACCAGGAATTAGCACCTGGAGTCTACAGCTGCTTTCCATGATGTGTTGTGCTGGGAAGGAGTCTGTTTGACTCAAGTTTAATCGTACATGCTTGAGATTCTGAAGCAAAGTTCACATATTCCTATAAGCTTTGATGCTCCTGAAAATGATACTGAGCCATGAGAAGTAGTCGTAACTGCTGACATGCTTTCTGTGCACCTCTTGCCTATTGGTAGGAGACTTCAGGAGGAATAGAGTGGGAGTATAAACAGAATAAATACAGATTTTTTTAAAAAGTGATCCTTTGGTTTGAAATGGAATGAAGTTCTTTATTCCCTGGATAACATTGCATGCATGGATTTTAGATAAAAAGGCACAGGAGGGAGGAGAGGACATGGAAAGCTGGGTTTAGCTGTCCTACTGAGTTTATTCTGTTAATTCCATTCAGTATTTCAAGGAGATCCTTATTTTCTGTGCACTGAAGGGAGGCTTTTCCTCAAATTTCTGTGTAAGGACATGGATTTCTTATATCTGCAACAAATTGTAACAACAACCTCAAAACCCTGAGGAGTTCTGATGGGCACTGAGTTCCTGTTGTAAGTCAAGTGTATTTTAAACAGTCAGTCACTGGAAAAGAGAGGGAAAAGTATGCAATAAACCAAGAAAAGGCACTGGAGAATTCAGGGAGAGCAAAACCAGATAGAAATGTTTGGAAAAGAAGACCTGTGTGAAAAAATCTGTCAGACTTGTTAAAAGTGCTAAGGAAAGACAAGGGGAATGAGCCACAAAGAGCTTGAGAAAGACTGCTAAGAAAGGAAATAATCATTCCCTTTAATCAAACCAGAACAGATTAAGAAGTCATTTCCCCCGGAGCGTATTCGGCAAAGTTTTCCATGTAACTTTTCATAACAATTATGAAAGAATGTAACAAGCTCGTTAAGGTTACTAGATATGATTTCTGCCATCAGGAGACATTTGTAGCTTAATTAGCAATCCTCTTGAATGCAAGTGGGTTTGGGCTCAGTTAAAAATCATTCCTCCTACAGTAAAGGGAAAGATGAAATAAATAATTGCTTTGTACCGAAGTGATTATAATTCTGCTGGAGTGAACTGGAGAGGCTGCTCTGAAGACCTCTTATTGTCATGAGCGAAGTAATTTCTAACTTCTTGCCTTGTGCCTGTAGCAGCATTGAGAGCTTCATTGATCTCTCTGAAACTGGTACCATTTTAAGAGACTAAAGCAAAAGTTATTGTTTAACCAAAGAAATGCTTAAAATTTGAAAGGGAAGACCGAAAATAGGAGTATAAAAGAGCAGTAGCTTGCACAATTCACTAGTAGGGCTGATGACAGAGTGGGGGGGGGAAATCCTTGTGGGTGCAGTTCCAAGCATTCAGCATTAACTCCTGTCACTGTAAGCACTACATAGTCTCCAGGCATTGACTGTTTTCCCAAGAAGAGAACTGTTTTCTGCTCCCAGCAGGTTTATGGCTTCTTACATGTGTACTGAGAACTGGGGATACGACATTATCACTGTCCTTGATTTTCACAGGGTATAACTGGCCAAGCCTGCGTGGTTGAGCCAGTATTTCCATTATATGGAGCCAGAGAATATTCCTGGCACATTTCCTGGAGGTTTGTTGATACTGGGAGACAACACTTGGACAAAGCCAGAATATGTGGCAGGGTATGCTGCCCTAGCCTTGCCAGGCTGCAGCAAGCCCCTCACAGCAATACACTGTAGTACTACGGGAAGGGGAGATCCAACACAGCTTCCCTGTAGGAGAGGGGTAATGCTGTGTTGGAGCCCTGTTTGTTGATAAGTGGAGCTGGTACAGGGTTGAGTTTGCTGCTGCAGGGAGGAATTTGGAGAGCCCAGCAGCCTGACTGCCACCAGTCTGGCCTGGGAGCCTGGTTTGAATTCCATGGGAGCAGCAGATGGGCTAGGCCAAGCTGCAAGTACCAACTGCGGGGGTCAGAGCTGCGAGGACAGTGCTGTCCCCAAGGCAGGCTCAGATGGGGAGCGCTGTCATTACTTGCTCACCTGTGTTTTGTCCCAAGTATGGTGGCAATTGGCAGATCTGTCCTACAGCTCCTGCAGCTGGACCTGGGCATGCACGACTGTTGCAGCTGCTCGAAGAAGCAATGACCAGCAAGCAATAAGCTGGCAGAAGCAGAATGAGCCTAAAAGCTCTGAGGGCAGGTGAGAGATCTGATTGCCTGGGGGGCAGATGAGTTCATTGGAGACTTAACTTAGTATTCTGAAGAGAGCAGAAGGGGAGGAAGCAAGGGAGGTTTCTGCCACCTACACTAGGATTGGCAGTGCCTGCAGCTCCACCACTCTACTTCTTTCTTGCTCTGGAGAAGCTTCAGTGATTTTTGGGAAGTCATGGCCTTTGCAGCACCACAGTTCCTTCAGAGCCGTCCTGCCAGGTGAACTCCTGGCTGGTATTTACAGTGGTAGGTTGGGTGTTGCTTTATGGCATTTGTTTTCTTCCCTTTCATCCTTGTGAAACACCCATTGTTTATTTTTCTGAGTCACTGAGTCAGGTCCATAGGTTTATGCCCTTTTCACATACTTGCTTTGTTTTCAGCAATTACTGGAAAAAGTGCAAAGTGGCACTTCCCTGTCGCCGTGGGCGTGTTTTACTTCTGCCTTTAGTTGCCCCCTGTTGTGCCGTCTCTCTGACTACTGTGGAGAAAAAGGTTCAGGGCAGGGCTTATCACATCCTCTTCTGCAACACGCTTGGGTGGATTGAAGGCTCACTGTTTCCCCCGGACTGATGTTCTGTCTGGCTCTACTCTGTCCTTATGGGCATGCAACACTCACCCTGCCTTTCTGACAGAGGTTGTCCCAGTGGGAGAAGGAGGTCCCTGGTGTTTCTTTGGGGCAGCTGCCTCGTCCTGCCCTGGAAGAGGCTTTGCTGGCCAAGTTCCAGCAATGCTTCCTGTCTCTGCAATGTAGAGGGATGTAAGGAGTGGAAGGATGCAAACAAAGAGGGATGTAAAGGAATGGAAGACAGTGGGTGAGCTGTGCTCTGCCCCTTTGTGAGCAAGTGACAGAACAGAGCAGGGAGAAAGGATTTGTTGTCCCAGTCCTACAAGGTGGTATTGCAACTGAGATCCTGGGGGCTTGCACCCACCTCTGCAGCTCATTACTCATGTGTGGACATAGGCACTCCCAGCCTGCTGCAAGCTGAATCTTGCTGTTCCTCCCTCCATCTCTAGAGCGGGTTTCCCTGCAAATGTCTGTCTATGCCAGCTTGACAAAAACACCTCCTTTGTAATTGTGGGCCACACACTGTGCAGCTCGCTTTTTCTTCTCTGCTGTATTTAATTGCCTACTGAGTTCTTCAGCAACAACAGCAGCACAATCCCTCAAACCTCTTCTACCCCTGGGGTTGCTCTGAAGGATTTTTCCCCTGGGTGTATGTGGGAGTTACTCCCTGAGCTGTTTGGGGTTTTAGCATGATTCCACACGACCCCCTGCATCTCTCTGCAGATTTTATTGCTTGGAGGCTCCCAGCAACCTGAACACACAGGGACCATGCTGACTTGGAATGCAGGATCTGCTCAGTGTACAAACTAGTGCCAGATTAACTTCTCTGGCTGTTGTGGACTAGCTTCTCTAGCATGAGATGGTGATTTAGTCACTGTCAGCTAAATTGCCAGCAGCCAGGCTTGGCTTGCAACTGAGTGCAAGTGTACACATCTCTTAAAAGGACAATGTCACCCTCATGAGTGACCAAAAAGGCTCCATCCTCTTCAAATCAGCTCAAAATGAGCTCTTGTGCATGGAGTTTGAGAAGGCAACAGATGATAGCCATGACTATCCCTGCCATGCTCTTGGTTATGACTGCTGTACCCATGGGCTGACAGGCTGTGCCAGACCTCTTCTCCAACCACTCTGGGAAAATGCTCTGTTTGCTAGGAGCCATTTGGTTTTAATTTTGACTCGATGTACAATTTTTGAAGGGAAGCTAATGCTTTCACACATCATTGTTAGCACAGATGTGTGGGGAGCCTATGTCTGGACCTTACTTCAGCTCTCAGAGACAGCAACATGGAAGGTGGGTTGCCTTCCCTAGGCCAGACGTCAGCAGGTGCTATTTCAGTATTAAGAATAATATTCAATAACAGTGCAGGGCTATTTCAAAATTGGAAATTACCTCCTTCTCATGCAATGCTGGGATGCTGCACCAGTGTACTTGTCCATCAGTGCCTTACAAGAACTTGCTACCATGGCTAGTTCTGATGTAGTGAGAAAAATGTTTCACTTCATTCGCTGAACACAGACTTGTTAGATGAAAGGTGATTTGCAATGTGGTGCAGGAAATGTTGGACAATGCAAACCAGATGTTGAAGATGATAGGGGAAGCTTGCAGAAATGCCAGTTAAGGCTGTACCATTCCTATCACACTCCTCAGACCTGTGAGACAGTGGAGCATATTGTTATCTTATCAGCTGCACTTGTATGAGAAAGGCAGCATACCAGCAGTGTTCCTCCAGCTACTTGCACCTAGGCTGGGTCCTTCTGCCTCCAGCCCATCTTACAACAGCACATGTATGTCCTGGACAGGGCACATGGCACTTGTGAGGGAATGAAAATTACCTCATGTCCTGGTTTCAAAGACAGGTGTTTGCTGAGGAAAGCAGAAGCCTCCCTTTGAACTGAAAAATGTGATCCTTCCTTCCTACAGATTATTATGATTCTGAAATTAAGGGAGCTCTCAGGCAAAGATATGGGGATAGGAATAACAGTTCTTTACTAGTATATCTAACAAGACAAACAAGAACAACAACAGCTATGAAATTACCCACAAACAGAACAGTAACTCAGTCCCAGTGTTTTTTGGCTGCAGGCACCTTTTCCCTGAGCTGCAGTTCCCGGTGCTGGGGGTGGGCAGGTCCCACAGAGCTGCAGGAGGGCTGGGGGTGATGGCAGAGCTGTCCCAGGGGGAGAGAGAGAGAGATGGGGACACCCCTCCGCTCACGGTGTGGGTTCCAGTGCTCAGCAGAGTGCTGGATGGTGGCAGGTTAAAGCGAGAAGGCAGCAGGGCAGGGTCCGACAGCAGTGAGGATGGCTCCTGGTGCTGGATGGCAGGGATGCGGCAGAGGCGGCCATCGTGCTTCTCCTCTGAACTCCACGGGGGAAATGGGCCAAGGCCCAGCCTTCTGCTTCCTCTTCTGGCTGTTTGAATCTCGTGGGGTTTCCCTCCTCTCTCTCTCTCTTCCCCCTTGTCACCAGGGCCCAGTCAACAGGTATCTTAGCATGACAATGGGGAAAATTCCACAGAGGGAAAAGGGAAAGAAACCAACCCCCAACATTATCCACCCCGAATTTTCCCCCACCATCATGCTACATCAAATTAAAATCTTCAAATTATAGACATCCATACAGTTACAGATACAGGCACAGTATCATAGGTAGTTCACCCTAAAACAAGGTCTCCTTGGGGTATGCATCGGGTCTCTCCATCCCTTTGCATCACCTATCAGGTACAACCTGGTCCTTGAGCGAAAACCACCCCATGAATTGGATTGTCTTTGCTGGAGGCAGAGTTCACCCTAACAGTTTTTCCTAGCATACCTCTCATATGCACCACTGGAACCTTGTCCCCATCTGGTGTTCTCAAGGGCTCAGACTGGGCAGGGCCTGCTCGATTAGTGGAACCTCGGGTGTTCACTAACCATGTGGCCTTTGGTAGATTAATCTCCCAGTTCTTGAAAGTCCCCCCACCCAGTGCCTTCAAGGTGGTTTTAAGCAGTCCATTGCACCGTTCCACTTTCCCAGCTGCTGGTGCTTGATGAGGAAAGTGGTACACCCACTCGATGCCGTGTTCTCTGGCCCAGGTGCTTATGAAGCTGTTCTTGAAATGAGTCCCATTGTCTGCCTCAATTCTCTCAGGGGTACCATGTCTCCAAAGGACTTGCTTTTCCAGGCCCAGGATGGTGTTGCGGGCAGTGGCATGAGGCACAGGGTAGGTCTCCAACCATCCAGTGGTGGCTTCCACCATGGTCAGCACGTAGCGCTTGCCTTGGCGTGTCTGAGGCAGTGTGATGTAGTCAATCTGCCAGGCCTCCCCGTAGTTATATTTGGACAACTGCCCCCCATACCAGAGGGGCTTCACTCGCTTGGCTTGCTTGATGGCAGCACACGTCTCACAGTCATGGATAACCTGGGAAATGCTGTCCATGGTGAGATCCACCCCTCGGTCTCGTGCCCACTTATAGGTAGTATCTCTGCCTTGATGACCTGAGGCATCGTGGGCCCATCGAGCCAGGAACAACTCTCCCTTGTGTTGCCAGTCTAATTCTATCTGTGACACATCTATCCTTGCAACCTGATCTACTTGCTCATTGTGTCGGTGTTCCTCATTAGCCTGACTCTTGGGAACATGGGCATCTACTTGATGGACTTTTACGGGTAGATTCTCTACCTGACTGGCAATGTCTTTCCACTCATCAGCAGCCCAGATTGGTTTTCCCCAACGTTGCCAGTTAGCTTTTTTCCATCTTTCCAGCCAGCCCCACAGAGCATTGGCTACCATCCATGAATCAGTGTAAAGGTAAAGCTTTGGCCACTTCTCTCTTTCAGCAATGTCCAGGGCCAGCTGAACGGCTTTGAGTTCAGCAAGTTGACTTGCTCCACCTTCTCCTTCAGTAGCTTGTGCAACTTGTCGTGTGGGGCTCCATACGGCTGCTTTCCACTTCCGGTTCATTCCCACGATGCGACAGGAACCGTCAGTGAAAAGAGCGTAGCGAGTTTCATCTGCTGGCAGTTGGTTGTATGGCGGGGCTTCATCAGCCCGGGTCATTTGTTCTTGCTCCTCTTCATTGGCAAGATCAAAATTTTCACCTTCTGCCCGTTTGTAATTATTTCCAAAATCCCAGGGTGATTAGGGTTTCTGATACGGGCGTGCTGTGTGATGAGGGCTATCCACTTGCTCCATGTGGCATCGGGGGCATGGTGGGTAGAGGGGACCTTCCCTTTAAACATCCACCCCAGCACTGGTAGTCGGGGTGCCAGGAGGAGCTGTGCTTCTGTGCCAATCACCTCTGAGGCAGCTTGAACTCCTTCATAAGCAGCCAAGATCTCCTTCTCTGTTGGGGTGTAATTGGCTTCAGACCCTCTGTAACTTGGGCTCCAGAATCCCAGAGGTTGGCTTCGGGTCTCACCAGGTACCTTCTGCCAAAGGCTCCAGGACAAGCCCTTGTTCCCGGCTGCAGAGTAGAGCACATTCTTCACCTCTGGTCCCGTCCTGACTGGGCCGAGGGCTACAGCATGAGCAATCTCCTGCTTGATCTGGGCAAAGGCTTGCTGCTGCTCAGGGCCCCAGTGGAATTTGTTCTTCTTGCGGGTGACCAGGTAGAGAGGGCTCACGATCTGGCTGTACTCAGGAATGTGCATTCTCCAAAAGCCTATGGCACCTAGGAAAGCTTGTGTTTCCTTCTTGTTGGTTGGTGGACACATCACGGTGATCTTATTGATGACCTCAGTGGGGATTTGGTGCCGCCCGTCTTGCCACTTTACTCCCAGGAACTGGATCTCTCGGGCAGGACCTTTGACTTTGCTCCTCTTGATGGCAAAACCAGCTCCCAGCAGAATCTGGATGATCTTGTCTCCTTTCTCAAATACTTCCATTGCCGTGTTCCCCACACAATGGTGTCATCAATATATTGCAGATGTTCTGGAGCTTCACCCTTTTCCAGTGCAGCCTGGATCAGTCCATGGCAGATGGTGGGGCTGTGTTTCCACCCCTGGGGCAGTCGGTTCCAGGTGTACTGCATGCCCCTCCAAGTGAAAGCAAACTGAGGCCTGCACTCTGCTGCCAGAGGAATGGAGAAAAATGCATTGGCAATGTCAGGGGTGGCGTACCACTTTGCTGCCTTGGACTCCAGCTTGTACTGGAGTTCCAGCATGTCCGGCACGGCAGCGCTCAGCGGTGGAGTCACTTCATTCAATGCACGATAGTCCACAGTCAATCTCCATTCTCCATCAGACTTGCGCACAGGCCAGATGGGGCTGTTGAAGGGTGAGTGGGTTTTGCTGACCACCCCTTGGCCCTCCAGCTCACGGATCATCTTGTGGATGGGGATCACGGCATCTTGATTTGTCCTGTACTGCCGGTGGTGCACTGTCGAGGTGGCAATTGGCACTTGCTGCTCCTTCACCTTCAGGAGTCCCACTACAGATGGGTTCTCTGACAGTCCAAGCAAGGTGTTCAATTGCTTAATGCCTTCTGCCTCTACAGCAGCTATTCCAAAAGCCCACCTGAGTCCCTTTGGGTCTTTGTAATAGCCATTCCTGAGGAAGTCTATGCCTAGAATACACGGTGCCTCTGGGCCAGTCACAATTGGATGCTTCTGCCACTCCTTCCCAGTCAGGCTCACCTCAGCCTCCAGCAAAGTCAATTCCTGTGATCCCCCTGTCACCACAGCAATAGAAACAGGCTCCTCCCCCACATGTTCTGATGGTATTAGGGTGACCTGTGAACCAGTGTCAACTAATGCCCTATGTTTCTGTGGCTCTGATGTGCCAGGCCATTGGATCCACACCATCCAAAAGATCCGGTTTTCCCGTGCCTCTCCCTGTCTGGAGGCAGGGCTCCTCTAGCCCTGGTTATTATTTCCTTCCTGGGCATACATGTTGGAGGTTCCCTCAAGGGGATCTGACAAATCATCCTCCCTTTTGTAATACCCTGCACCTTGGTTATGGGAAGTTGAGGCTACCTTCACTTTAGTGGAGCTCTTTTGGTTAGTGTTTCCCTCCCTGAGTTGACGTACCCGCGCTGCCAGGGCAGAAGTGGGTTTCCCATCCCACCTCCTCATGTCTTCCCCATGGTCACGCAGAAAGAACCACAGGTCAGCTCGTGGGGTGTATCCTCTATCCCTAGCTGTGGGACGCTGGGCTCGAACTCTGGGATCTGTGACTCGCACTGGTGCTGCATTGACCTTCCTCATCTCCTCCCTCAGCCCTCTTATCTCCTCCTTAAACTCCTCTTTGAGTTCCCTAATCACGGCAGAGACCTGAGCCTGCATTGGTCCATTGATCATACTCTCAAAATTTCTGAGCTTATTGGTAACAGAACCCACTGTCTCGTGGTTGGTGTCAGCATTAATGGCTGCAATGAATGTGGTGTATTGAGATGGCCCCAGGTGTGCCAGGTTCCACAACATCTGCCCTGTGCACCTGATCTTGTCGGGGTCATTGTCATGTTGTCTACTCCTCCCAAAAATACTTCCAGTATTGCTACTTCTCTCAGCTGTTGGATCCCCTCCTCAGTGGTCTTCCAGCACATTCTATGGTGGTGCTCCTGCATTCTCTCTCTATGGACAAACCTCTCTCTTACACTCATTAAAAGCCGCTCCCAGAGGGAAAGGGGGCCTGGTTCCCTTACGAATATGTGATCCACACCTGAGTCCTGGGTCAGGGGTCCCAAATTCCTTGCCTCAGTACCATCCAGCTGCACACCTGTACCCATAAGGTCCCAGACCCGCAGTAACCACGTTGTAAAAGCCTCACGGCCCCTTCGTACAACATCTTTACACAGATTACGGAGACTCTCGTACGACAGGGACTCTGTGACGATCTCAACCTCTGGCTCCCCTGCTGGTTGTGAGGGCCCTGCTTTCTGATCATTATTATCTAGGTGCTTTGTTTTCACCTTAGACTTTCTAGTTTCCACGGGGGCAACTGCTACTGGCTGTGAGTGCCCTTGCAGTTCAGCTGGAGCCTGGAGAGATGTAACATTTGTGGGTTCCACTGCTGCACCATCAGGTTCTCCCTCTTTAAGGCAGGGGGAGAGTTTCTCAAGAGCTGGGGAAAGGTAGTCCTTCAGCATTTGGCCCATCTCCTTCACTAGAAACTCCACCCACTCTGGATGGTTCCTTTCTGAGGTGAGCTCTGGGGCAGAGTCAGGCTCAGGGGCGACATCCTTAACCTCTGGGGCAGAATCCTTAGTCTCTGGGGCAGGGTCAGGCTCTGGGGCAGAATCCCTATTTCTTGGGGGACGTATCAGGGTTGTCATCCAAGTCAATCTCCCCTCATCTCGGAATGTTAAATAGAACAGGTTTACAAGGCCTATTAGCAATGTCAGCCACTGTATGATATCATTACTACTTAGAAGAGATTTGAACCCCTCAAAAGCTGGTGGAGCAGACCCAAAAAACTGTGTAAGGGGTTGGGACAAAATTTTTCCTGGTGTCATATCCTCACAGTATGTACCATTATTAAAGTAACCCCAAAAACATACAGTTAGAGTGTGATAGCTCTGGGTCCATGTGCCCACCTTCCAGAGGAAGTTAAAAATCCATGAATTTCTCACGTTATCAGCCCACAAAAGGAACTGGATAATAGTTAAAGCAGCCTGAGTTATAGGACCCATGTTCAAGTAAGGGATTGCAAATGGGAGAGATAAAGCTGTGGCCACATGGAGCCCAAACCACGATAAGCTGGACAACCTGATGCCACCTAACACAAAACTGAGGTAACTTAAGAACTATTATTCCTTTTTCACCCTTTCTCTCAATGCCCTCAGGCCTCACGTTGGGCGGCCAAAATCTGTCCTGGTTTGAAAGACAGGTGTTTGCTGAGGAAAGCAGAAGCCTCCCTTTGAACTGAAAAAATGTGATCCTTCCTTCCTGCAGATTATTATGATTTTGAAATTAAGGGAGCTCTCAGGCAAAGATATGGGGGATAGGAATAACAGTTCCTTACTAGTATATCTAACAAGACAAACAAGAACAACAACAGCTATGAAATTACCCACAAACAGAACAGTAACTCAGTCCCAGTCCTTTCTGGCTGCAGGCACCTTTTCCCTGTGCTGCAGTTCCTGGTTCTGGGGGTGGGCAGGTCCCGCAGAGCTTCAGGAGGGCTGGGGGTGATGGAAGCGCTGTCCCAGGTGGGAGAGAGAGAGAGATGGAGAGAGCCCTCCGCTCACGGTGTCGGTTCTAATGCTCAGCAGAGTGCTGGATGAGGGCAGGTAACAATGAGAAGGCAGCAGGGCAGGGTCCGACAGCAGTGAGGATGGCTGCCAGCACTGGGATGGCAGGGATGTGGCTGAGGCAGCGATCGTCCTTCTCCTCTGAACTCCGTGGGGGAAATGGGCCAAGGCCCAGCCTTCCGCTTCCTCTTCTGGCTGTTTGAATCTCGTGGGGTTTCCCTCCTCTCTCTCTCTCTTCCCCCTTTTCACCAGGGCCCAGTCAACAGGTATCTTAGCATGACAATGGGGAAAATTCCACAGAGGGAAAAGGAAAAGAACCAACCCCCAACACCTCATTGCTGCCCTGTTTCCAAACCAGATTGGGAAGCCCTTGCTCCTCCTCTTCCCTCATGCTTCTCAGCCATGCAACCCACAGTCTATGGCGTGGATGGCATCTGCAGCTCAGTGGCAGTTTTGTATTGATCAGCACTTTCCAGAGCTGCCTGCAGGCTGATCAGTCCCTCGGCAGACAAGCAAGCAGCTGTTAACCAGAGGAGATGCCAGGTCTACTTCTGTTGGTAAAAGCATCTGCTTAATCCCAGATTGTCTTCCTTGGTCGGTTATTAGCCTTCAGTTAGGCACCTTCCATTCCCTTGTCTTGGCTAAGGACATGGCACATTCACTGTGTTTGATTTCAGGCTCTCCCTGTTAGCACTGTTTGTGCATTCGCCAAATGACTTATCATACCAAGTTTCACCTTTTCCCATCTGTATATCCTTGGCATGCACTGCACTTTCCAGGGCTGCTAGAAATCAGACCATAGGTGTCTTTTGCTTCATCAAAGTTCAGTTGTCTAATTTTCCCACACTGGCCCTCTGGTGATCACAGATGTGGCTGAGCAATTTTCTCCTGACACTTTGCTGTCACTTTTACCACACACAGATCACAGCAAGTGCAGCTGGTCTCCCTCTTCCTGCTTGCAGGGTTTGCTTTTGCTTTTGATTGCAGTCTGGAACATCACAGCTCAGCGTGGCCTGGCCTGAGCCATCTGTGGCTTGCAGGGTGGGATGCTCCTGATGGCGAGTAGAAACTCGGGACACAGAGGCCTGATGGAAATGCCCAGGGGTGGACAGCCTGATGAGCTCACAGTGACACAAACTTTTCCTGTCTGTAAGTACTTCTGCCTTCCAAATGAAGTTCACTGGTGAGATTATGAGTTTCTCTTGTGGGAGCTGAACTTCATGACCCAATTTGATACCCTACAGCAATGTGCAACTTGTGATTGCATTCAATTCACAGTAGCATTAAGGAGAGATATCTTTGTACCTTTTATAGGTGACCTGCATATTCACTGTTTGGTGGAGGGTTTGTATGGATTTTTTTAAAGAAAGTAACCATTCTATTTACTTGAAAAGTTTTTAATATCAATTCTGTTGAAGTATTGATAAATTACAATTAGTTGAGGATCAAATAATGGCTTATACAACTGCTTCACAATCCTTAAGTGAATATAAAATATTTTTTGTTAGTTTCCTTAGTAAAATGTAAGCTTAGGTGCATCTTCCAGAATGGCTGACATGACCGATGCTCAGTAAACTGCACATTTGATTTTGGTTGCAAATGCCATTTCCTGTAATAGAGAAACCTGAAATCTAGCCAAGACAGTATTACTCTTTCTGAAGAGCTGATCTGTGGGATGAGTTAAAGGACATGGCCTTTGTTCTGTCCTTCTTGCTTCCTCTTGGCTGAGCAGTCCTATGTCAGTTGAACAGCCCCATCAGTGTACCTGTCAAGCAGAAGTTCAGCTGTCTTGGCCACAGCATCACTCATGTTTCATATAGAGAGTTTGTTAGAGAAATCCTCAAAAAAAATGAGCATTGATTTCTATGAATAAAAATAGGAAACAGATGTCATCAATTCCAAGTGGTTAAGTGGTTTTTAACTAGTCCAGTAACTAATGTTCTCAAATGCCTACAGTTTGATCTTAGCAAAGATCAAAACAACATCTTTAAAGCACTCACCAGTTATACACAGCCATGTGTTCTAATAGATGACAGACCAAATGTATCCTTACTGTAATCAGGCTGACTTGCCAATTTCAAATTCCCCCCTGTACTTCTGCAGTGAATAAGGCCTAATGACTCCTCTGGTTGAGGTTATTTTATTATTATTTTTATTACTACTACTGTGGACCCAGTGTTGCCTCAAACATGCTGCAGGTTTTAAGAGAAGTCTGCAAATCTGGGATCTGAGAGAGCCTGGTAAGGAAGCATTTCCTGAGAGGAAGGAGTAGGAAGCCTCTAGAGCCTCCCAGGTCCCCTTAAGTGTCAGCATCTACTGCTGTTTAGATCAGTCTGCTTACTCATGAGTATCTGTATTAATTCCTGGAAAAATACAGGGAGAAGACAGTCCATAGCATGCCCACCCAACATAGATTTGCACAAGCAGGTTCTGCACTGCAGCACAGTCTCTCAGACATGTTGTATGTATGATGTCTAAGATGACTGAGCCCACTGGAACTGCAACACTGCTTAGCAGCAGGTGGAAACACTGTGTGCCAGCTGCTGCAAACTCCAAAAACTGGTCTCGGCAGTACAATTTCTTCTGAAAACTGTTTTCCAGTTGTACAATTTATTTTGATGGCAGAGGAGGCCATCTATCACAAGCTGGAATAAACGTTTTGGAATCCACAGTGTGGAGTTGCAGTTGAGTTAATGCTTGCCCTTGTGCAAGATGCTGACTTTGATTAATTTATCTGCACAACAGCTGCTTCTGCTTTCTACAAACACTGCACACTGTTTTACAGTCTCTCTCTCTCTCCCTGGTGCCTTGCTGCTGTGGTCTGAGAACCAAACCCCATGCCAGGGGAGGAAAACGCTGCTGTGTGTGCCAGGATTCTTGGTCCCTTTTACTTTACTGAAACTTGTCTTCCCTGGACATAGGCTTCTCTTTTGTTTCCCTGATTTGTGTGTTACATGAATGGGTGTTTTTAAAAAATCTAACCTTTTACTTAGCTTGATTGAAAAGCATGGTTTTGGCAGTGGAGATGGAAATATAAGCACACTTGAGAAATCTCTGGATCTGATAATGGTACCTGTCTCCTGCATTCCCCATCAAAACAGCCTGGAGTTGAGTTTTTTGAAACTCTAGGTATGAAGCTGAATATCAATGTCACCTAAAAAATTATGCAAAAAGTGTGTAGGAGGGATTTTTTTTCCTTGAATTTCATCTTACCCATTAGGCTTTAACTCATGAAATAAAGAGAGAAGGAAAGAATTTCAGCTCTCTTTTGGTAGGTAGAGTAGCTATCAAGTAGCAAGTCACAGTTAGTGGCATTTGTGCAGAGATTTTAGAATTAAAAAAACAGTCCTACCACAGTGGAAAGCAAGAGAGAGACTTGGGCAAAATTTGGGATCCTGCTGCCTCTTTAGACGCGTAAGTGTTTAGCATTTAGTTCTTGGATGTCCCATATTCAACTGACACTTGTATCTGGACACCCTGGAATTTGGATACCCTAATCCTGTTGGATTTCTGTGTCTGCTTCTGAGTATGCTCAGGATGTCTCAGCACAGCTGGTGCTCTTACAGTATCATCCATCTCTGACAGTATCCTGTGGTTAAGCGCTCATTCGTATCTTCTTCACCCACATTTTCTGCAAGGCTTAATCCAGGTCCTAATCACCTGGATTCTTCAGAAAGCTTGTCCAGAAGAAGCACCTCATTTTGTTCTGTGTTTCAGTTCTGGCAACATTTGCAGAGGTTTAGGGAGCCTATAAAATTCCCTCTCTCTGCTCTGAAACTGGAGCATTCATGGTATACCTTCCCTGAATTTCCTTATTGTCCTGCTTATTGCAGGAAAAGGAGCAGTGGTGACAGCTTGTCTCAGTGATTTCCTCCTGCCACAGGCCTCTTGAACAGAAGGTTATGGCTTCCCAGAGACAGGCAAAGCCAGTCCCACTGTGTGCAGGAGCAGTCTTGTCCTGCTGCCTGCAAATGTATAAGATAGACTGGAAATATGCAATTGTGGGGACCCAGCCCTCAGCTGCTTCCCCACTGGTGGGGACTGGAAGTTAGAGGATATTGTTGCTCTTCTGACTTTCCACCCTGGAAGAGAGGGAGCAATTAAGCTGTGCTCCCAGTCAGGCGGCCCTGCAGTGCCTCAGTACATTCATTATCTGATTTTCCCTTTAAAATGCATTAGAGGTTAATCTAATTGCATAGTACCTGCACTGCTAAAGGTGTGGCTTTATCTACAAAGTTGCTTTCTTGCACACCAGAAGTCATAGGGGAAAAGCAAAGGTTGGAGGGGAACGAAAACCCCTGACTGACCTCTGGAGTAGGAAGCACAAGCTTTTTAGGAAAAAACAGCTCTGAGGCACCATGGTGGGCTTCCCACTTCCCCAGCCTCCTGGGCAGCTGGGTCAGGCTCTTGTTCTGCCTGTGATTTCCAAAGGCTTGCTGAGCCAGTCCTAGCATGGTTGCATGAGAACAGTAGCTTCCCATCCCTTCCTTCCCTGCTAGAGGTGTCCTTCACTCCTCATAGGTTCCTAGGGAGGTTTTACTCCTCTTTGGATGGCAAGAGTCTGGCCCTTAATAAGGCAGATCCTTGGTAAGACAAAACTAGATCTATTAATCATTGTCTATTTATCTTTTTGTATTTTGGGTATTTCCTGGTTTCGGTGTTGTACTATGTTTATCAAAGACAAGCAGCAAAAGTAAACCACACAAATGAAAAATTGCAAATGAAAGAACCAGCCACACAGCAGAGCTGGTCCCATGCCTCCAAGGGCTTCAGTCGTTTCAGATTAGGTGCACATTTGGCATTCTCCTGCAAATACGCTTGCAAGGAATCATCCTGGAACAAATGCGCCTCCATGCACAGTGACTGACAGAAAGCTGAAGCAGGTCTGGAAAGACTCTCTAGCAGGAGGGAGGATTAACGTGCCTGTTTGTTAACTCTGGCAGAGTGTGCAGTTGTCATTGTGCCAGCAGAGTTAGGGAGAGCAATTGGAGAGGGATTGTTTTATGATTGGTGGCATTCCTGGGGGATGGGGCATTTATAGTTTTAGAGTCTTCCTGCAAGGAGAAAACAGCAGAGGGGAGCACAAAGCCATTCCTTCACAGATGGCAGGCTGTTTTGTCAAAATGGATGGAAATATTCCCTTCTCCCTTAATCCAGTTGCAGTTGATTTACCCTGACTGAGTTACTGGTATCAATGTTGTCCTGTTACTCAGTGAGAAGTTATGAGCTCACAGATTTCTTGTCCAGCAAACCAGCTTGCCAGCTCCTTGCTGAGTTCCCCCTGAAAAGGAAAAGGCAGCCCAGCCTGGAGGTAAGATTTCTCCACCTGCAGAAACAGGGAACAAGCCAAACTCATTCACAGGCTCTGCTTCATCATGAGAAGTGTGAGAAATACTTATTTTACAGAAAAGTTTAGACAACTGAACAGTAGGGAGAAGCATCCAGCCAACCTGTACTTTATACATCCCTTCACCCATTACTCATTGCATTTTTATTAGTTACTCTTGAAAAATTCTGTTCAGCTGGTAGGCTTTACAAATATCAGAAAGGACACTGACAGGCAAACATGGAGACACCAGAGACATCACCAAGAAAGATGCCTGTCAGCAGAGGGTTGTACATGTCAGTATGTTCTGCCTGGCCTTTTGGTTCCAGATGTGAGCTGGGAACAAAGAGTTTGAGGAATGAACCCCAGAGAAATAAAGTACTCCAAAGAACAGATTTTAGAGAAATTTGTTGACACTACTAATCATGGAACATTCAGGAAATTAATTTCAAATTTTAAATGATGTCATAAAAATAGCACATGAAAGAAGTGTAAATGTAACATAATTTCTATAAATAGAAAATAATATTTATGCTGACACTAGTATAAATTATAAGATGAAAACAAACCAGGTGGCCAGTCTCTTGGCTAGACATTGAATAATAAGACCCAAAGCAAAAAAGATCTTGTGCCCACATGTGTGAACTCCACAGTGAGTTAAGTGTTAAAGGACTATCACTGGAATTGATACAAGGTAGGACAGTGCATCTAATTTGATGTTCTTTCCCATGGTAGAGCAGATGTAAGGCAGACAAATTCTATTACCTTATGAATATCTCTCAACCAACTTATTCTGGTTCTGTAGTTTGGAGCTGTGGAGATCTAGCTATGGAGCTATGTAGTTTCAGCTATGGAGATGGAATTTCGTTGTTGTTTGCTGTTTTTTTGTTTGATTCCTGTTCCTTTGACAACTTTGCTGTCCACAAGCTGTGAAATGTAGAGCAAATTACTTGAAAGCATGAATTACCATGCTTTCTGTACTTGCTGAGATATACACAAGTCTTTTCGGCATTGCTACCACCCTCTCTTGCATTGCCAAGGCGCTGTCCTGCTCTTCCTGTCATATCAATGTAACTTACTTGGGATGTTAGAGAGATATTCAGCTCAAAGTTTGTAAATATAGGTAGAAAATGCCTTGGTTTTGAGGCTGATCATCTGGTATGGTGTTTCTTTCTATACATACTGTGATAAAGACAAAAAGGCATCTGTCAGCACAGTCACAAGTTACATGGTCTTTTCTGAATCAGTCATTACTAAGCTGGACCTATTACAGTCAAGAAAACATCTCAAGAAAAGCAAGAAATACAATCTGAGGATAATTTAGAGGGAATTATTAAAACAGCTGAGTGTGTGCTTGAAAATCAGCTTGGACTGTCTGTTTTCAATCATGTTCAAATTCAGAAAGTCAGAGAATGGTCCAATATTGGAAATAACTTACTATTTGAAGATGGTTTTGATGCCTTGGGTTTTAGCTTTTATATTTTCCAGAATCTGCTGCTTGCTGTGTAATTCTGAAACTTCATATTAGGTGTACTTCTTCACAGGGTAGTTAGACAAAACAATCCTTTTCTAGCTAGAGAATCAAGGGCAACTGGTACCCAAAAAGCACAAACAACAGCAAAGGGAAAGGGGCAAGCTGGGGGCTGAGACTGTGGTTGGACAATTGACCCCAATGATGAACCGAAACTTATAAAATTTTGTAAGTAAAATCTCGTGGCCGGGTTCTAGTTTGGATTTGACTTAGGTGTAGCCCCAGCTGGGCTCTTGCACTGCCCAAAGTGTATCCTTTCAATAAACACCTATTTTATTCCTTTTGCTCTGTCTATACTCTGTTCCAGGTCAGCCTTTCCAGTCATCAGTTTGGTGGCCCTATCAGAAACTACACACACATTTAAAATACTTACTGAAATCTTTTTATGATCAGGCTTTTAATTTTCAGTAAAAATTATGTTTTCATGCATGTTTACAACTTGATTGAAGTCAAGCTTCTAAAAAGTTTTTTTTTAAATTATACAATTGCAAAAGAAGTCAATAGAAGCATCCCTGCAAGAGACTCACAAAATATTTTGTTTTTCCAGTGAATCAAAAAAAACCCTAGGAAACCCTAGTACCTTAGATATTTTTGTATTTTTAAAAAATATATTGTGGTGTATTGATAGGCTAGAAATCCAGAAGAGTAACTACACTGAAGAAAGAACTTCTGAGGTCTTGAATAGCTGAGATAAAAAGATCTGACTAGTTTTCTCTTTCTGAAATGCACTGTCATGCCTGAACTATCTGTGCAAAATACATTATCTTTTTGGAAAAAATACAAAACTATTTACATTTTTATGGTACATGATAATGATCTGCTTCATTTCCTGCTCAGATTCTTGCCCAACTTTAAGCATAATTGTTTTTCTATTGTATAGCAAACAGTTAAATATGTATCTCTGCATCCCAGTAAAGTACTTTCTACCTCGCTACAGAAAACAAATTCTAGCTGTTTCTGCAATGACTTGGTCCTATTCCCAGGAATGTTTCCCTTCCAATAAAAAAACAAAACAAAACAAAACAACAAAAAACAAACAAACAAACAAACAAAACCATGAAACAAAAACCCGAAAACAAACCAATAAAAACTCCCACTTTTTCAGCCTATTGGCACTAGATTGGATTAAGCACAAAATATGTCCATGCATTCCTCTGAATGAGGCAAGACAAGGTTTGCTGGACCTTCCCATACAGGAATGCACCAACATGCATGTCCCTTTGCACAGCATCTCTTGAAAGAGCTTTTACTTGGAGCTGAGTGAAGTTTTCTTCCTCCCTATGGGAAATTCTGGTGCCAGGATGTTGAACCCTAACTTCCTCACAACAGCCTGCCAGTGATGACTTGCACCTGGTGGGCTGTGACAGGGTATTTTCTCTTCTGGTGATATGAAATTAAGCAAAAGTTACCCAAACAGCAAGCATAAGAGATCCCATTCCTCTCTCTTCCCAACCCTTCCTCCCAGAAGTGCAGCCTGTGTTGGGAGCCTGTGTTGGGAGCCCATAGCCATAAGTGTTTGTGGTTTTGTCTAAAATCCTGCAAAATCTTTATTTGGAAGATTTTGCATCTCTTTGGAAAAAAAAAAAAAAAGGCATCTCTTCTTTTTTAAAAAAAGCTAGGTATATGGCTTAGGTGTCCAAGTACCATTCTGGGCAGCCCATATTAGATAACCTTTGTCATACAGTCTAGGAGACAGCAAAGCAAACTGAACAACACAAAAGAGTGAGATACATGTAGAGCAAAGAAAAAAAGTAGTTCAAAATACTGTGTGAGTGGTACTTGAGAAAGCTACACAGAAGTATTTCCTGAAGAACTCTAAAAAAACCTAAGAACCAGCTTTGTACATTGATAATGTTGTACCAATCAACAGTATGAAAACTGCAGAAAATATTTTAAAATAAAATAAGATTTCCAGATTGTCTGTTTTTAGGGGATGGATCCCCAGCAGAAGCAAGCTGAGGGCCTATCTGCCCAAGTACATTTGGGCTGAACTCAGAGTTCCTAGTACTATGTGAGTTGTCTCAGAGTTCTCATTTTGGAGTAACAAATCAGTGTGGTGCTAGCAGGATTTTGTGTTTGTCACAATGTCAGAATAGGGTGTCAAAACTTGCCTTTTTTCCCACTTCATACTACTGGAAAATATGTATTTACTGTGTATCCTAGTATTCCTGTAAGATACAAGGTTTTCACTGTACCTAAAGGGCAAAGAAGGAAAGGAACTGTGTTATCCAGCTTTGCCTTGCATGTAGGCCATTTCCTGTTGATGCAGTTTCCTTGGGAGTGAAGAACTCATCAGAAATACTTTGGCAGAAAATACATGTTTTCTCTTCTTGAGTTATGCTTATACAACTGTTTTAGAAAAATGAAACTTTGATATCATTAAGATAAGCATTGGTGTATTAGCCTGTGAACTTTCCTGCAAGATGCTCCTCAGTTAAGGTAGCAAATCAGTGTTGTGTTTTTCTGACTGAATGATTTCAGAAAGGATATGACAAAGCTAAGTACACAACTCTCGGGAGAGGCAGTGCTATAGGCTGGCTGCTGAATGACTAACCAGTTATAAATCATTATGGTGCTCTGCCACAACTGCAGGGATGAGGATTGCCCAGAAGGAAAACAAAGGTTATCAGGTCCTTTGCATTTATACTTCCAGTCTGAAGATCTAACCAAGGGATTGAGTAGCTGGGAGGGTAAGCCTGATATGGCACACAACAAAGTTAAGATGGTTTACTTTTTGTTATCATGTACTTTTTTGTTGTATCTTGAAGATGAATATCAGAAGCCCTGCAAGACACGTTAAAGCACAGGCACCAGCAGTGCACGCAAAGAATCTGTTCCCAGGACCATGAAAGGATGCCAAGCCATCCTGCTTTCAACTACATGAGTATTATACCTCCTGCTCCAAAGACTGCAAGGACACATTTGACTTTTGGCTTTTCCTTGCCATCCTTTTCTGGGGGCATTTAGAGTAACGGCATCCCGGGTTCAGTCTTCTGGCACTGCTGCGACCAAGCTGACATGCTGTCACATCCTGGTTACCAGTGGTAAGTAATGAGGAAGCAGTTTTGTGTTGTTTACAAAGATTTGGAAAGTGCGCTTTCTGCTTGTATCCCAGGCTGGTCTAATGGATTCATGCCTCCCTCCCTTTTCTACTACTTCTGCTTTTTCTCTGAGGCAGAGATCTAGGGCAGGGTATTGCCCGAGTTGGGAACCTTCTGCACTGCTCACTTGTCCCTTCTCAGCAGAAAAGCAACAAGCAGTTCTCAGTGACACTGACATAGAGGAGGAAGGCGGGCGGGAGGGGGTGGTGGGGGGAAGGAGGGAGGGTTGGGGGGTGGGAGGATGGGCTGCAGGCTCCTTCCGTGTGAGACTGGGAACGGGAAGTGCTTAAAGAGTGCCTCGTGCCCAGTTTGGGTACTGCTTTTGCTGCTGTTGGATAAAGGGGGACATTTAAAGCAAGACCACTTAAAAATTAATGACCATGTCTCTATATTATCCCCATCTACCTGCTGGTAAAGGCTCATGTGGTGTCTGCTTGGAATATCTGCAGTTACAAAAGCACAGGCTTGCTGCAGATCCATGTGCTTCTCTTAGGAAAATGTAGTGTAGTTGAAGGCATATGACTTGTTTTAAACAGTATAAAAGAGGAAGGTTAATAATAGTTTAAATTTCGAAGAGGAGAGAAAGCATCAACAAGGTGCACCTTTGCTCAAGGCTACACATGCAGTTACTCTGGAGAAACAGCAGTTGAAGAGTATTCTCATCTTAAAAGAGAGCAGCTTTCTCCTACTTTGAAGTCTTTGATTTCAAAAGAAGTTGTTTTGAGCCATGCTGTAGCTCAATTTAAAAGCTAATGCTCTGGGAGGCAGGCAGCTGGTACCTTGTCTGTGTGTGGGGCAGCTTGGGGAGAGCATTTTTACACATCCTCAAACCTTCCTGACTCTGGATAACGTGATAAACCCAGACAATCACCCCCATTTTTTGGCATTTGAAGCAGCTTGCTGAAATGGACTGTTTCTTTTGTGAACTGTGGCATGGTCACACCAGTCTTCTCTTTCTGAGAGAAATAAGAAACCTGACCCAGTGTAGATCCATCCATGATGAGAGCTTGCTGAGCCTGGATGTTAGGACAAAGTGGTTTCTTCTGAAAAAACAGCTGGTGCCTACCTCAGTGCTCCACAAATGCATGGTGATGAAGCTTGTAACACATAGAAGAGTGTGCCCATTTCACACTGAATTATGAACATGGTCCTCTACTCCAAAACTCTTCACAAATTAACTAAACATTTTTACTGTACCAGGGAAGTGCATTTTTGAAGACAAAAATATACAATAACAAGTCTCATTGAACCCAAGAGTTAATATTTTGAAAACTGAAATCTTGCCTATTGAAGAACAAGAACCATTTCAGCTGAGAGGTGCTAGAGGGAAGAGGTGGGTTTGGGAAAGTTAATGACATCTTTTCATTAAAAGACTATTTCCGTTCTCTCTGTTCCACAGCTGCTTTGCCTCTATTTTACAGTGTTATGCTTATCAGCTATCCTCTGTAGTAGACAGAAAATACAAGGGTATCTCATTATTTCAGTTTCTTTTTCTCTTAACCTAATATACAATGCTAATGTCAGTACAGTGGGACTGAATGTTGCTATGAGGTGCATTTGGGCTCTCTGTGGGCTTTGCCACCTTTGATCATACAGATGTTGCTGTGATCCCTCTGATGTGACCAGATTCAGTCCATCTGTCTGCTCTCAGGCAGGCACTTCTTGGTGCAACAGGGCAGCAAAATGTGACAATTTCTGAACACCAAAGGAAAATGGTAACTGCAATAGGAATGTTAATGTTTCAATTTAATGGACTTCCCTTTCAGAGGTGGTAGGACAACTCCCTGGCCCTTTATGCAAACAGCATATTTGGCTCTTTGAGCAAACCTGTATTACTTCAGTCAAGTTAAAATGAACACTATCAAACCTCCTTTCTCAAAATTGCCTTTGATGTTTACAGAGAGATACTTTGCTTCAGGACTGTGTCTTGTGCTTCAGACAGAATATCATTCCTGTTCTTATTAATTTCCTGTTGACAACATAGGACGGTAGTGTCCTAGGAAATTAAAGGATGCTGAGTGTTTCTATAGTACTGTCCTTGACTAAACAATCTGATTCCAACACTTAATATATGCATCACTCAATATATTGATAATATTTTACAGAACTTACATAACTTGATTGTGCTGAGATGTTCTGTTTCTCAGCACAGTGAACAATTCCCAGTACCTACCAGACAAAAATTATCAAAAGTGGTGATACAGGGATGTGAATGCAGTTCTGCCTGGGAACTATTTCTTTACTTAATAGTGGAGGAAGTGGTTATGCAAGAATGACTTGCGCAAAATGACTTGCATCAGCCTTTCCAGCAGTGGAAGTTGACTGACAAAAAGAAGAGACCGACACTAAATTTTGTCTTTCAAAGAAGAGAGTTCACCCATAGTCTGTTCTTATTTTTGTGTCCCCGCTCAGCTGCAATGGTAGAATTGGTTGAAATGTGAGTTTGAAGGGTGAGCCTTATATGCGGGACAGTTCTGGACTCTTCAGAAGCCATGGTTTCCTCAGGGGAGCCACCACTGGAGAAAAGAAATACAAACTGATATGATTCACTGGCTGTGTAGTTAAAGGACACTGGGAAACTGGGAACATGAAGTTTTGCTTGAAGAGAACAATATTTTGATGTTGAAATATTTTCTCACTTCGGGAGTGTCACCTCAACAGACCTGCCAAAAATTTCCAGCTTTTGCTGTGTTTGCAGGGATGAGGTGACCATTCAGACCATGACCAGCACACAAGGACTGAAACACAGCATGCAGTACACAAGGTAAGTACTTAATCTCTGTTTATTCAGGGTCTATGAGTGCTGTTCAGCTGCAGTACTGGAACTGTTTACTTCAAACCTGATGAAGTGTTCTTTGGCACCTGTGGCAGGAAACACAGTCCTTCTTTACATTAAAATCAGTATGGCTCTAATTACATCCACTGTTTATAGGGTGACAGTAACATCCAATTCTCATCTATTACTGGTGTTGTTTTACAGAGAAGTCTGATAGACTTCATTGCATATCAGCTTGTTCTGCCTTTCCAGTAAAGAATGTGAATTGCTTACACAGTGTGCAAAAGGGTGTGGCAGGAGCACTGCTTTTAGAAGCCTTGAGGCTGGTGAGACTCCGTGCAGGGGACACCCAGATCTCTTCCGGGAAAGTTTGTGGCCGGGCTGGAAGGGGGAGCAGGCTCCCTTTAGGCTTCTGCCTGCCATGTAGCCATACAGAATGGGCAGGCTGACACTGCAAGGGCTGTGAGAGGTCGTAATCATAAAATCACAGAATCACGTCCGTTTAAAAAGACACTAAAGACCATTGAGCCAAACCATTAACCAAATACTGCCAAGCCTACCACTAAACAATGTCCCTAAGCATTATGTCTTCGTGTCTTTTAAATACATCCAGGGATGGTGACTCCACCACTTCCCTGGGCAGTCTGTGCCAGCGCTTGACCCCTCTTTCTGTGATTTTTTTTTCCTAATATCCAATCTAAACTTCCC